>NW_020438954.1:1456847-1474346 GCF_000699045.2 Agrilus planipennis
ATTTGTCCTCTCCGTGATAAATACATATGTAGTATATATAAACACTTTGATTTTTACGGTTTGGTCCGGTTTCTTTTTCTAAATTTCGTTCGGTGATAATAGTTTAGCGATATTCATTTGTGACTTCGTAAACGACCTGGAGATTTCTTGGTCAGCACTCCTATCTCCTTTTGTTCGGTTAAGGAGCTGGTCGTTTCCTTTTTTGACATTTTATCCAATTCGGCCATCGCCTCTTGAATCGCATTTTCCAACGGTGTATCTAGTTTACGACCTCTAAAATTAAAAATGTCCAACAAAATTAGACAACTTCTAATACTTAATGTAATTCCCAGCAAATAACAATTGATTCGTCATAATTTTCTCCTATCCATGCATAAATTAATAAACAGCTGAGTAAGCACGGGTGATCTACCCCCGCAGCAATTAATGCCCAAGTTACTTCTACTGGTCCTTTCTCGTTGTCAAAACAATAAACTGATTTATAAGAATGATATTTTATGGGCAATTTCAAAAAAATTTTTTTTATAATGAAAATATTTTATGTTACGTTAAAAAATAATTATAAACAATGATACTTTACTACTAAATCAACGCAAATTCCAGTTTAATACTTTATAGGTAAATAGGAGAGGAATTTCGCATAGTTATTAAATTTCCACAGGTTTTGAATGAAATTAATAAATATATTCTATTGATCGTTAATCCCCTATTTTGTAATCAATTGTATAATTAAACCAATATTAGGGTTAAAGGGATTATATTTATTTAAATGCAGTACATTTTTAACTAGATAAAGCTAGCCTTGAGAAAGTACAACAACCTGGGCGAAACGTCGGCTGTGGTTTTTTAAATAATTAAAACACTTTCAACCCCACTACTGCTTTGGTGATATAACTGATAATTAAATATAATGTAACAGATGTGGCTACTTTTCTTAAGGGCAATACTGAGACCAAAATAACTCATAAAAAATAGCTTGTATTGGAAAAGTCTTTTCATTATAATTTATTGGCGCATGTGTAATTTCTTTTCAAATTTTTAAAACTTACTTAGTTTTCCACTTTTTTCATTACTATTATAGGTAATAAATAAAAATATAACCGCGTTTTGACTGGTTAGTTTTTATTTTTCTTTTTGTCATTTTTGGAACATTGTTGGGTAATGCCCAATTAATAATTTGATTGATTGATAGATCAGTGGATCATAAACACTGAATCTACTTCGCAATTTTCTCAAAAAAAAAAAAACTCATAGAAGCACTCACTTCCTGCAATTTTTTCGGGACTGATGGTAAGCATCTAAACCCTCGCTTAGGGTTTGTAATAAGTTAGGGTCCAACTCGGCCAAGGTCCTGTCCCCACCAAACCACTTCACCAAAACCTTATCGGGGGCTACTTCGATCAATTTTCCGGGCCACGCCGGACGACCCTTAGCAGGCCCCCAAACCAAATCGCCCGAATCGAATGAGCTGGGACCGATTTTTGATTTTTGTGGCGTTTTTTCGTCTATCAAGGGGAGAAGTGATACATCGAGCAATTATTTCTCGTTGTCATAAGAACAAACATGTGCACAGAAGCGATGATGTCAAGCCATGGTGCCGAAATTGAAGAAAATGATGAAAATTGCAGAAAAGCGTGAGAATAAACGAGGTTCCTATGGTCACCGTAGCTTTATGGAATCCCTTTATGAATAGTTAGAGTAAGGACGGAAAAAAAACAAAAAGAAAATGAAAAGCTTCACACCTCATTTAGAAATATATATAATACCTGTATACATATATATACAAAAGAAATGAATTTTAGTTGATGAAAATGTTTAAGCGAATTTCAACGCAGGGTTTGCCTCAAATAATAACAAAAGTTAGCCACACCAGTTAATATTATATTACAGAAATGTCTTTTTATTGTCATAAATGTATAATTCTTTCCTCTTTTAAATTACTCTTAAAATTAAAATACAACATAATAACAAACAAGTTTAACTCGCAATTCCTTGAGCTGCTGAAATCGTTTTGTAAGTCGTGTGTATCTCGCATTGTACATTAAAAATCCATAAACATATATTTGATCAGACAGAAATAATTAATAGGTACTATTACAAAACAAGTGAGAAAACATGCAAAAAATATAATATGCATATTGGGATCCGCCAAATGGGAGGAGCCTAAAACATGGCGCCGATTAGGGAAAACTTATCGTAGTTCCTATAGTGTACCGTGCAATTTCCAAGTTTTTAAATTACGATAAAATGATAAGTATTGACACAATATGTGATTGGGCTGACACAAAGCCTCGGAAAGGAAATTTCGTTGAAGGTGAGCGTGTTTTTAATTTTATAGTCACATTATAAAATTCGGAAATAACAAATCCGGAAGCTAGCCTTCAAATTCCGTCAAGTTTACTGCCTACTTTTTACAAACTTCGGATTTAAAAAGTGATTCCACGTTATATAATTGGTGAGGTGATTCTGGGTGATTTAAGCAATATCATATCAATGACTTGCACGCGCAAAGCCGATTTAAGAGAACGTTGCAAACACATTATTGCAACTTTGTCGTATTGCAGCAGGTAGGTTCTTAACCTCAAAATACTTATATTGTATCATTAGAATTGTGTTAAATCAACTACACAGGAATAAATAATTTCTCACTTTATAATTTTAGTGTGATTCTAGTTTTAAATATTAAGGTTATGGCTGATGCTAAATATTTGCTGAAATATAATCATGTGCATTAAAAAGACGTGAACAAATTTTTATTCCGGAATTCATTTCTTTGATACCTACTGCTTTCATCCAAGCTTCTATTAGTTTACTTTTTTCTCTAATTTTCCGAATATATTTTTTACATATATAAAACGGTTAGTTTTTATTGGAAAGTAGTTAATGTAGGTGAAGAGTGAAGATCTATGTCTGAAGTGCTATTGCAGCTTTTCACTGAACATATTAACTTTTTATTTGATTTAACTTTAGAAGAAAACTTCGTCGACTCCATCATCAAAAAAATTTTTACTTTTTTAACGTGTTTTATTATTTTAATAAACAATTTTACAATTTGCGTGCACAGTTCCTATGTAAATTTTTCCCTCATTCGAGTTATAAATTTTGCCACCAGATGGTGTATGCCCATTTGACGGATCCCAATAGTAATTCAGTTATTTTGGTAACTACCATTGGTTATTTTAAGCATTTTTTGTTTTGTATTTGTTTATTTCATATTGAGTGATTATATCTCTCGGAATCTGAAATATGTTCTTTCGTAGGCGAATATGGGTTTATTATCAACAAAAAAAATTGGTATCACCTTTCGCTTACATTTACAAATAAAATTTTCATATATTTTACTTTATGGAAGCCAATAAGAAATAGGCGAGATAGGTTGGTAGGACACCTTCTCAGGCATGAAGGTCTAGTCAGAGACATATTAGAGGCAGAAACAGGAGTTAGGAGGGGTAGAGGTAGACCTAGATTAGATTACTGTTCGCAAATAGTTAAGGATGTGGGCTGTTCTAGTTTTAGGGAAATGCGAAGTTTAGCTCAGGATAGGAAAGAGTGGAGGTACGTGTCCAACCAGTCTTAGGACTGATGACCTTATGATGATGAAACAATTTTACAATTTGCGTGCACAGTTCCTATGTAAATTTTTCCCTCATTCGAGTTATAAATTTTGCCACCAGATGGTGTATGCCCATTTGACGAATCCCAATAGGTATATTTGAAATAGATGCTGCTATTAAATATATCTTGTGACAACCACACAAAACATTTAGTTTACAATGTGCAGCTCAAAATTATTTCACAATCATGCAAAACAAAAACTACGGAACTAAAATATCAATAGACGACGATTTCTACAATTATGACAATAAAATTGAAGATGAAATGTGCAAAGCTGATACAATATAATAGGAACGGTTATGAAAAGCAAGTTAAGCGAAACTTCTACATTTGCAAAATACAGGAACGTCAACATGTGATTTAATTTTGTCTTGTCACTTCCGGTTGATCATCCGGGAAGTAACATGTCAATCGTATTTTCTGGTAATTTTCTTTCTTTCGGTTATAACACTTACGGGAAGCCAATTATAATTAGCAAAACTACTTAAAACAAGCAAGCAACATCTACACTATTCATCTGCATTATACGACGTTTCATTCCAACTCACCTTCATCATCTTCAAAGAGCGATGAATGCATCTGCCTGCTCTCCATTACGACCAGCGTGTCACTGTGTTTCCTCTTGTGCACGAACTTCTCGAAGTGTTTCGAATTAAACTGTAACTCTTCAGGCTTGACATCACCATGATCTGTGATATAGTGAATACCAGATATTGTAGTCGAAGACTCTGCGCACGCCATGTGTATAGGAGTATTCGACTTTTTGATGATATGTACATGGGTTCCAGTAGTGTTTGAAACGTCGGACATGTCCGATTTGGTTTGCATGTGATGATGATGATGATGTTGCTGGTTATTTGACCAGTCATTTTCGTAATTCGACAGGGTAATTTCGGCCGAGTCAGGCTCGCTACTCGAAATGCAGTGCACCATTGCCTTAAAGAACCGAAAGTTTTGGAGTTTCCTTCAAAATCCACAACTGAATCATAGCTTAGAATTGTGCATCATCATGAATGCAGAAACGTTTCAGTTTACAAAAGAATTTAGAAGAATCTGTAGTGACTAAGGAAGGCTTTCATGAGCTCTTATACCATAAGCAACTGAAGTTACCTTTATATCAACATTAATAATTTTAGAAGAAAATAGTTTACTAAATTGTGTTTTGGTCGACTTTCTAATACAGTTTACTTCTTTATGTTGTTTTTGCTTAATTTTCGTAAGGCACATTCTAAACTAAGCAATGAATGCAATTTGCCCAATTTTTAAATTATTCAAATTTAAAAATTATCATACGTACAATTTAGACATCTTTTTAGAAGCGAGTTTGTTTAATATGAAATATACTGAAAATTCAATTTCTGAATTTTTTACTCACTACACGCTACCTCAAATTGATGAGGGAAGAATTGTTGCTGTTGTCACACCCCCGCCGGGAATCGAACCCGGGACCTTTGGCTTTACACACAAATGTTCTGACCACTAAAGTACGAGAGGTGACAACAGCAACCACGACCAACCGACCTACAAGGTTAACGATCCGTCGAACTGATGTAACAAATTTTCCCTCATTAATTTGAGGTAGTAGCGTGTAGTGGGTAAAAAATTCAGAAATTGAATTTTCAGTATAATATTTCACATTAAAAATTATCACCATGTACAACTAAAATGTGTTAAAAAATCTGAAACGTCCTGTCAATCTAAGCCTTTTAGCAATTTCAAACAACTCACCATAGAACAAGACTGCTGTTTGGCTTGTAGGGTGACGATGTCACTGCATGAGCCTGAAGAATTAGAAGGGGTAGGTGACAAACCATCATCGGTGCTACCGGTGTGTGTCGTGGTGTCGGCAGCTGTTGGCAAGCTGCCGTGTTCGGTGGCGAGTGGACTGTGGGTGGTTGTATCCGGCGGACTACCAGCCGAAGTGGACGACGTTTGGCAAAACGTATTTGTGGTTACCGACTGATTTGTCTGATTTACGGCTGTCTGAGTGGACACGGAATGTCTACAATGTACGGACGATGCCTGAGGACTTTCACGATGAAGTAAAAGTGCTTGCACGCATTGCCTATTATCCGAAGCGTTTATAATAAATCCCGGATCCACGTTGAGCGTTGTCTGATGACCGCCTCTGACCTGAATGTTTTGATTTTGGGGATGGTTGTTACTTTGAATGTTCTGAAGCTGTTGGTTGTTAGAAACCATCGTAGTTTGTTGTTGAACAATCGTAGTATTTTGCTGTACGAACGTGGTATTTTGCTGATTTGGCGAAGAAACGCTGATGTTGGCCGTAGGTACCATTAATGTCTGTCCCATTTGTCCACACTGTATGAACTCCTGCTGGGCTTGCTGCGCTGAATTGTTTGATCTTATTTGTTGGGGCGTCGTATTGAAAGCTACTTGTTGGGTAGGACTAACGTTAGCCACTAAAGGGCTCAACTGTCCGCTAAATTGCGCCCCATTGACCACGAACTGATTTCCGTTTGGAGAAAGGAATTGCGCTCCTGGACTATGTTGTTGTTGGATGATTTTGTTTTGAGGCGTTCCAGGTGCACGAATAACCATTCCTGCTGGGCCTGCAGCAAGAATGCTTTGTCCACCGTTGAACATGTTGCTGTTTTGTACCGGTGTTAGTACGTTTTGGCCATTGACATTTTGCAACTGCAACTGCATACCGATGTTCGAAGTGTCTTGTAAGAGTGTCGCAGTTCCGTCTGCGTTCATTACCATGCTACCCAGATTGGGCAAGATGAATTGTTGAATGGCAGGGAAATTTTGAACCATCCCCGTCGTACCATTAAGCAGACTGACAGGTTGCAAAAGATTGAACTGCTGAGTTTGTTGGGAATTGATTATGGGTTGAGCCCCAAATTGACCACCATTTCCGACGGTTTGACCATTCATTACAATTTGAGGTGGACCGCCTGCTTTTCCAGGAACAATCGTAAGAGCTTGCATAACAGGACCCGTCGCGATACTTTGTGGACTGTGTGCCATTTGAATTTGTTGAGGGAAGTTTTGCTGGGGAACCATCATACCAGAATTTTGTTGTGACGCAATATGCAACATAGATGCGATGGTCTGTGATGGTAGTTTTCTTTTCTTACCTTTTCGTTTCGCCTCGGGTGAAAGCATAGCAGCATTTCTATTGATAATTCTGTTCGGGTCGGAACTATCGACCTGCAGTTGCTGTTGGATTACATTACCGGTTACTATTTGAGGAATTTGCATATTTTGTCCAACAGTCATTCCCTCCATGGTCATAGTGACGCCCGGTTGCAGTACAAAAGGCGTTGGTAGTGCGTTTACTAGTACGGTTTGTTGGCCCAGAACTTGCTGGGCTACTGCTGGGATAACCTGGGTCACGGCAGCAGTGACGTTTGTGATCATCGGTGAAACAGAAATCGGCGGCATAGCGTTAGCTTTAGGAGGTGGTGGAGGCATGACATTGGACTGTCCATTACTAGTATTGGCTATAATAAATTGACCACCAGAAGAAACCAGAACGTGGTTTGGTTGTTGCATATTATGGGCCGTTTTGATAACCTGCACCGGAGATATTTGTTGATTCTGTTGCAGACTTACCGGCAATGTGTTCTGATGCGTATGCGGAACTTGAATACTGCTCACGACGCTTTGCACCATTTCTAAAGGCGACTTGGTGACGTTTGTATTTGTACTCAAAAGTGTGGTCGTTGCGACGGACACTTGAGGATCGCTGTGATTTAAAGGAACATGAGATATAGTGGACAACGGTACATTGACGTTCACAGGGCTATTGACAGAAACTGTGGACGTATTAGCTCTACCCGCAAGAACCGACGTTATCGTGTTGCAACTGAAAGTACGTCCGCTAGCCATGGTCGTCACTAAGCCCGAATGCTGTAAAGAATCGTTAGACGAAACCCTAGCGAATGATTGCTGCTGGTGTTGTGAAGAACTGCCATACAATTCTTGTTTCGTTGACGTCGTTGGCGCACTGTTATTGTATAAAACGGACAAGTGGTGAAGTTGTGCCGCACTGGAGTTTTCAACGAACGATACGGGAGTGCCTGGATTGGACATATTGTGCACATTCGATTGGGAACACTCCAAACGGGGTTGCGGCGTTAGTGGATGAGGAGAAGGTGTGGGTGGATTAGATTGGTATCCTTCCGCAGGCGATACGTGACTCGTACTTATGGCACCTCCTTGTATGGGTCTCGAGTCAGGTGAATTTGCCGCACTCGATTGCCTATCCAAACAACTAGAAGACGTGACAGGATCGTCAACTATGTTAGAGGAACTAGGAGTGTTCGGCTCGCTGTTAGGCCGTGAGCCTTGTTTATGAACCTGAGGATGATGTTCTCTTATAATGTAAGAATTACAACTTTCGCTACTGTCGTCCTTTTGAGTGACAAAATGGATACCGCCTTCCGTGCATCCTTGACATTGAATGTGTTCATTCAAGGCGGTACTGTCCGCCGCTTCCCTGGCCATAACCGACGTTTGATTATACTGTTGATGGGTTTCTAAATGCTGAGGTACTTGAGAATTTCTTATGAAGCTCTGGCCGTTAGATGCGACGTAATTCTGCGCGTGTTTCATCTGCGAACCGAGTACCACCGTACTTGGCAAAGGCACTTCGTTAGGCTGCGAGCTGTTTGGTACAGTTTGTACGGATATATTTTGCACGGGACTCGTACAATTGAATCCAACACAATTAATTGCACCGGTTTGTCTAGATATTGTATTGTTGAGAAGTGCGGTCTGTTGCGCTAGATATCCACTCGGATCTTCCATAAAAGACGGACTCGAGGGAGTCTGATTCTGGTTCAAAATGATCGACTTGTTGTCGTTTTGGATCTGACGAATATCGATATTAGGACACGGTGTTTGAGACTCGACAAGCGGAATACGATGCTGATTATCGATTGTGTTGAACGACCTGCGTTTCGATGTTCGACTGATTTTAACTTTCTTCCTGTTTACATCGTCCTGCCAAACAAGCGAGGTCGGAGTATGCTGGTGTAATGGAGGAACCCTTTCGCAAACGTTTTGATTTTGGACATTCGAACAAGCGACAATGCTCGACTGGTTTTGATGAGGTGCCGCATTAATCTGTCGATTAGACCAGTTTATCTTTTGTTGTTGTTGTTGTTGCTGGGCAATCATGATGGGATTTGGCATGTTCACATTAATTTGATTCTGTTGATGAATCACACCTCCTTGCTGGTCTTGTCTCAATTGACACACAGCGTTCTCATTTATGAAAGGAATCCTAACGTTTTTGCTTCCATCAAACTGTTGCACGATGCTGTGATAATGAACGGCCTGGTTGGAAACAGGTTGTTGCTGTTGCTGTTGTTGTTGGTGAGAAAACCGGGAATGATTTTCCTGTTTTAATTGAGTTGGTACGTTGGAAGCGATTGGAAGCATTTGTACACTAGGCCTTCCAGGTCCGCTAGGTTCACCCTGTTGATTATTAATAAATACCTTTTGATTGGACTGATGGCCCGGAGCTGTATTACGACTATTTATAATGATACTATTAGGTCCATTAGAAATCACAGATCCACCGTTAACAACAGAATTAGAACCTTGCGGATGAGAGGTGCCCTGCTGTATGCTTAACACATGGCCGCCGGGAGCAATGAGATGATGCTGATGGTGCAAATGAACTTGACCGTTATTTTGGGAACCATTCGGATGCACGTGTACATTAGACTGTAATACTGAACTATTCTGCATCTGCTGAGGCATACTAGTTGCACCTGGGGGCAATGTCTGCAAGTGCGCGTCCCGAAACGGATTGTTTATTAGCCGATTACCGACGGATTCAACACTGGGATGCCTTAAATACTGGTTATTAAGGGAATCCGATGGACTAATTACGCCATCTGGGCACACACGATGTTGCGCATTCATTACAGAATTTGGCCATGGCTATTTAGACAAGAAAAAAAAACAGTGAAAATCCTGAAAACACACCACCTATGAAATCTCTACACTCCTACCTGTTGTAAGTTGGGCCTGTTTAGGGTTGGTTGATATAACGCCAACTTCTCTTTTTGCGCCAAAAGATGAGATATTGGAATACCGGAAAACGACCCTCCAATCTTTCTTTTCTTTCTTTTGACTGTTAAATCTGGAAAGAAAGAAAAACTATTGAATCTATTGCATTCCTTAACTGGTTAGTATCTAAAAGCAGCTACACTTCCTTGTTTACTATTACAATCTATAGCAAATTATCACGTGCTATTAATTGGATAAATTATTATTGCAATGTGCAGCGACATTGAAAATAATTAAGACATTTAAACGACATAAATTAATCTAGTTCTGACCTAGTTTTGTCTTTGTCATAAGGAAATAAATAATTCTTTGCATACATATGTAGATTGTACCTACATATGTCTCTTTTCCCAGTTTATCGGAGAATGAACGTAAAAGCCCTTGTAATTTTCATTCTGGATAAACCTGATAGTATGAAACCTCATTAATTAATAAGTGGGAAAGAGTTATTGTAGTTATGGTGTGTATGGTTATACTTAAATGGAAGGTCGGTAATATATGAAACTGTGGTTTCTAAATTGTTTTCGCCATGAGAAAATCGGATAAAGAGCCATTACGTTGACCAAAGAATCCACACACATTCGCTTATACAAAAGCATTATCAGATGCAATGGATAAAATAAATTCAGCTTTTCTACAAGAGTCGCGCATTCATGCCTCATTAACGTAATGGCAAGTTTATGAAGGCCGTCACTTATGAGCGGCTTTCGTGTGCATTTTCGTAATTTAAAACAATAAAATTATTGTTATTGCGATCGACGTATGAAATGAGTGCGCAACACTCCTTTAACATACGTAATAATTACCACAACTTTAGACGATTAAACAAGTTATTAATAATGTGAAAATTTATGATGGTTGTACGTCGGTAACTGTGGTGGAGTGGAAGACGATACGGCGGTTTTTTATCCACCAAGGGTATTTTCATATTTCGATCAAAGTTTCTAAAAAATGTTTGGAATTTCTTATAATTTTCTCCAGTAGATATGGTCAGTCAACCATCTGCTACCAAACACCTGTTTAGAATATCTGAGAATGTGCTTACTAGAATGTTTCTAGAAGGTTCTCAGATATCTAAAATTGTCCTCAAATAGAATGTTCTAGACCTGAAGAACGTTTGTGCTTAACGATCATTATGTTTGAGTATTGGAACTGGGTCTAACTTTTGGCAGTAGATTTCGACATATTTCTAGATTTCGACCAGTGTCTTAAAATATTTCTCCAGTCTCGTTTGCGTTTGGGTTTGCGAATTTTCCACCAAACACCCGTTCAGAATAAGTCAAAATATAAACCCAGTGAAGCAAGTTGTTGTTAGTGCAGAAATAAAAATGAAATAAATACATAAGAAATTCTAAATTTTGATGAACCTACAAAAAATTGTACAATTGTAAATCGATGAGATTCTGGTTTATGATAAACTCGTTAACAAATAATACTACCTACGTCATGAGCGCAAAGCCAAACGTCTTCTGATGGTATATATGGCACAAAAAGTCCAAAATAATAAGCAGTAATAAATAGCTGTGTCATAAGCTATCAAGACTACGGATTAACGATTTCCGATTATAACCCATTGATGATATTAAGTATACGATCTAGCAAGTAAGCAAGCAGTCAAGACAGTCGATCTCGTTAAATTTTACAGCGAACACACATTGACGTACGATATTATTGCCGTGACGGAGTATAGTTTTTGCGACTGGCCTGACAAGCGAGCACGTCGATTTCGGAAACATAAACCTGTCATAATACGGATCCGCGAGACAGGCTTAATGGCCGCTACGCGATTCCCGCAGAAGATACGGCGGGAGCGTGATCGCCGCTTTTCATGAAAATTTAATGCTTTTCGTCTTTGCGTCCTCAATTAAACCAACCGATCCGACCGCCTTCCAGATACGATCCGATCGCGTCTCGAACGTAAGACGAGATCGCCATCGGGATAAAACACATTACGTTACAAGGCCACCGCCAACGCTGCCGAACCAATTGCATCTTCTGAATGAAGTGCCACAATTCCTTGGCATCGGACTTCATTCTGGGATAGGGAGCATTCAAGTATTACGTAATGCAGTGTGAAGGAAGTATTGTATCCAAATGAACTTGTAAGCAAGACTAATTTCTAAGAAAGATAACATCCAAAGTTACACAGTATACTGCTTCTTAAAAAGCGATTTTGTGAAGGGACTGAGAACACAAAGTCAAAATCAAGGTCAAGCTCAGGGATATTCTTAAAATCTGTAGAACTGCGATCCATAATGGGAGACGCTAATGGTAGAATGTGAATTTTCGGATTGTATGAAGAAAGAAGAAAAGAAGAAAAGTTTGAAGTAGGTAAAACCGATAAGGCTTATAATATATACAGTAGTAATAATATAAGAAACGAGTTAGGGGTCATTTTGATAGAAAATAAGGAAAAGGCAGATAGGTAGAAAGAATATTTAGGGAACCTATACTCAAGCCATGAGTTAGGAGATATATTAGAGAAGGAAGATGGTGTGGAGATAGATGAGCTAGATTATCCCATAAAGAGTTCGATCAGGCATTAAAAAAAGAATAATAAGGCGCCAGGTGTAGATGGGCTACAGGGGGATGTTCTAAATCATGCAGGACAATAGGTTAGAGATGGTATGTTTAACCATACCTAAAAAAAGAGGCGCGGATAGGTGCGAGACATTTAGAACAATTAGCTTAACTTTCCATGTGTTAAAAAACTTAACTAGAATTGTACAGAGAAGGATGGAAAAAAGGGCGGAAGATCAATTTGGGTTCAGAAGAAAAGGTTAGAAGCGTTCGAAATGTGGTGTTACAGGCGAATGATGATGACATCGTAGATACAGAAGGTTAGAAATGATGAGGTATTAGAAAGAAAAGGAGCACAGAGGACTCTTTGGAAGTCAATAAGAAATAGATGAGATAAGTTAGTAGGACACCTTCTCAGGCATGAAGGTCTAATCAGAGACATATTAGAGGCAGAAACAGAAGTTAGGAGGGTGGAGTAGACCTAGATTAAAACACTGTTCGCAAATAGTTGGGGATGTTCTAGTTTTACGGAAATGCGAAGATTAGCTCAGGATAGGAAAGAGTGGAGGTGCGTGTTCAACCAGTTTGAGGACTGACAGCCTTATGATGATGATGAAATCCCCATGATGTCAAAGAATTTGACCTGTTCGATGTAAGAACTCCCTTGGATTGACTGAACTGCTATGGTCATGGTCCAAAACAAAATTATTGTCCTTACAGCCGACCAACTGAATATTTTCAAAAACGGAGTTCTTTAGCATGACATAAATCCACAAATTCTTTATTTTGAGCAAACGAACCAACTTCACTTACCGTCAGCCAAAACGCTTAGAATGTGTTTATTATAATTCAGTTGTAGAACATACAATACACAATAACAACATTAATAACCCACATATGTTTGTTTTTTTTCCTTTCGATATAAAACATGAGAACACTTGCTATCGCCGTCCATGCGGATAAAAAAAACAACGTCGCAACACATTATTACAGATTATCAGTGTGGTTCTTGTGTAGGCGTTTATCATCGCTGAATAAACACTACAAATTAGTATTTAATTACTGACGTCCGCAATTTAGCTCTTTTTTTTTTATTTATCTGGTTGTCACAATATGTAGCAGGTGGTTCTTGCTGTTGTTATTACAGTACAGTGTAATGCATGACATCCTGGCAATAACGCCAACAAATTAATTTCTATTTATAAATGTCCTTCTTTTCTTGCGTCATTTGAAAATTCTTAGACCATTGTCTACTACTACACAGAGATCTGATTTTCTCTTTATGTCTCTTATCACCTTTAAGATTACCTATTGATCGCGATAAACTGTACAATCTTGCATAGAATGCAATTGTGAAATCACAGTACAAATATCTCTATGCTTGCTAAGGCATTTGAATCGTCCTCGTATATAACCGTTCAGCGCACATAAAATTGATTTATGACCGCCTGCAAAAAAGCAGGAATAAAAGAGTGAATATACTCACAGCCGTCTCTAATACAAGCCATGCTGAGAAGTTTGGCAACAGCGCATTACTTCGATGTGAGAGTCCTATTCTGCGAGTCTTACTTGTTATTACTACGTCGTTACACATGATTTTTAGACACCCATTATGATAAAAATGAATTAAATTATTAAATAACTAACATTTAATCATCAGTGACAGTATGTGATGTTATTTAAAACACACTTCAACATGTAGGTATAGAGCACAAAATAGAAAAGACAATAGATTAGGTAAATAGTGATATGTACCTATATGAATTTCATCTCGATAATTGTAATTTTATTAAGGCAAATTTCCACACCATCATTGAGGTATTGCCAAGGCGCGTTACCTTTTTTTGGGGTTCGCCAATAGCCCTGCCATGCCATTAGAAAAAATTAATTACAATTTGAACTTTTCTAATTTACAGATTTTTGCTGTCTTACAGTAAGCTGAATTTGAATTGGGGTGGCGGGACTCTTGCTATAATTTATAATTTTAACGTAATCATTAAGCAAAACATTAGCAAAAGAAGATAAAATTTGGAAGAGTATATCTTTATGCTTTCCATAACTACATATTTTTGAAAATGGTTAATTTTCCTAAAATTGGTTTTTGGTGTTCAGCCCGTAAACATTGCGTCTGCCGATTTTCGTTATTACTTATTTCTTCAAGAATGACATAAATGTGAAAAAAAAAACACACTATAAGCATCCTTATTGCATATTTATTGCACGATATTTCCGCTAAAATTAAAATATTATAAAACAACGAAAGAAACACAACAACCAATGTATTAGTTGTAATTCTCATTAACTGGGAAATCCTGGGACTCCTACAGTGTTGCCAAGTAAACCTTCAGCACGGCTTGTAAGTAGAGACGGCTGTGATATAGTGTATATGTTCGTATGTATGTAAGTATGTAGAATATCTGTATATGTACGTACTATGCCTAACTATCAATGGCGTGCTGATGAGGACTAATGATTCCAAAATCGCAATTTACGCCTAGTTTTGGTAAATTATAGATCAAGAACTTAATGTTCTGTACTACAAAACACCATGAAGTATTTTATTTTTCCACATTCAATACACATCTACATATATGTAATTTGTTTAATAACAGAAACAATTTGTTTTTTTACGGTTACATTCTCTCTTTTAACAAATTTTTGTATCCTGTCTTATAAGTAATGAACGACGAGTGGTACGGGTAGATTGACGTATAAGGAAACTAGTTTTTCTCTTGTGCAGAAGAACGACGAATGGCCATAATCATGTACAATAAAACAGCGTAATTTGATTTTCCTCTCAATGGCATATTAAACATGCTACATATTCTGTACGCGTAAGCACGTTACATGCATGGTATAAATGGTACGGCAATTTATTTACCAAGAAAACCATTAGCCGCGGGTACCGGACACATCCGGTCTTGGTGTTCAATTTACACCAAAGGCCATCCAGAATTCATTTTCTTCTTGGCGTAATACGACGATAACGAAAGTTGCATTCTCAAAAGGAACACACCAATAACCTTTTCTATAACGAAAACTTTATGAAACGTTTATCATTCATTACCTGTACAAATGTTTCTTATGAACACTTCGTGTCTTTATAATTTATAACTGCAACTAAATAAATGAAATGTAAAATGGTTTTCCAAAGAAATAGATCCTGCTGAATGTAACAGACAGAAATTATGGTCTACAAAGAGCGAATTAGTGTGTAACCGATTGATCGCATAGCCGGGGCTGATCGTACAGAGACTGCAGACAAACGAGTGCATTAATTCGAAGAACTGGTGCAATTAATACACTTTGAAATGCTCGCTTTTATTAGCCAATTACCATTATTCGATGAAAAAGTGGAAGACGCGACCCTATCTGTTCTCTTTCCATTTATCTGATTAAAAATTATTATTGCTCCAATGTATAACTTCAGGAGAAGAGTCGCTTAGAATGTAACGAACGAAGTTAGTGGCATACACGGCGCCATTAATATAAATTAATCTTCCACCATCGTCACTTTATCAAGACCTATGAATTTCCATTAATAACAAGATGAGACAATTTTGTAAAATTAGTAACTTCATCTTCATCGCTTGTTTAACACTTACATTAAGCACCCAACTATTTTAACAGACACCCTCAAATATTATACAATATATTATAAAATAATATTCTAATTCGGCATTAATTTATCTACCTAATCTTTAACAACATTACTGGAATCAGAATCGGAATGCAAAAAGCTTCCGATTCACTTCACCTTCAGTTCATTTCTAGCTCAATTCAGTTCACCACCTACCCTTTGGCTTATTATCGCATATACTACAATGGGAGTGGAATCGGAATTAGTAATGAAATCGGAAAAGAATTATAATCAAAATATCTACACTTCAATTTGGATTCACTTAAAAGATAACAATTGATATTTGTAAAAAGAGTCAAAAACCTTAACCCCTGTGAGGGAGCCGCTGAATGAAAGCTGGTCTTACAATACCTTTTATACTTTTAGGATTCCGGTAGGACTACCGTTTGGGCCCTATCCGGCGTAACTCACTTCAAATAGGACACTGATGAAATCAATTTGATCGGAACCTGATCAAAAATGTAACGACTCAGACCCTTTGGGACCAGTCAAGAGAGAACCTTATAAGGTTAGATAATTTGACTCTGAACAAGCTATACGATTTGGGCCGGATCAGAAATGTAACGCCCTAAAACATTTGGGCCTAATGAGGTACCTAAACTTATTTCGGATAGAGCTATCCTGGTTGGTCCTGATCAGGTTACATAATATGGTCCTGATCAACTATCTGACTTTGGTTGAATCAAAAATATGACTCTTTAAGACTTTGGGCCTAATCAGGCAACCATAGTTGATCCAGACAGGACTACCCTACGTGTTTCCGATGTGGTATCAACATAGCTAAATGAAACGATCGCAATTATGAATCCACATCAGGGTCACATCTGTCTTAGTAAGGTATCATCATAAGGCCCAGATCAGTTAAAATGTGGCATAACATTAATGGATTTTGCAAGGTTTAGAGGCAAATACGTTCACCTCCTTCATTCTATTCAGATAGTCTAGCAGTCTCTCTGCCAATGCTCCCATAGCAACGCCTTTCGACATTCCACATATCTCGACTTATCAACACTTCTTATCATCTGTTTACATCTTATTCTCACCACTTCCTCAACACGGAACTACCATTCGGACCATTCATTCAATTATTCCTGATTCAAATTTAAATCGTCTAATGCACCATCCCTTTCTTTGTCATACCTGGGTTTTGTTCCAAAATTTGAAATCCTTTTCTTCCAAAATTCGTTTGTTATATCCCCATCCATAAGCTTTTCAACTTTTATTTCCTATTTTATCGCCCTTTTTCTGGTTTCCTCTACAATCTTCCCACATTTTGATTCCCTACGTACAACATAATCTGGTGAATGACGGTCCAAACGCAACACCCAATTTATATATTTCTTATAAACGTTTTCCACCTGTTTCTGTTCCTTCCACCCCCACACTTCTACCCCATAAAGAGCTATATTTCTAACCGTCGAATCAAACAACCTTCTTATTCTAATCCAATCGTTCCTGCATAATCTATAATACTAAATTGTATTATCACTACATAGTAAAAAACAAAGTCGCTTTCCCGCTGTCTGTCCCTATGTATGCTTATTAGATCTTTAAAACTACGCAACGGATTTTAATGCCGTTTTTTTTTAATAGATAGAGTAATTCAAGAGGAAGGTTTATATGTATAATACATCCATAATATAATAGAGAAACACTGATAATTTTAGAGGTTT
>NW_020438954.1:1475691-1517566 GCF_000699045.2 Agrilus planipennis
CTACAATATTGTACATCTTAAAAGGGTCTACAAAAAAGTCCGGGATGGTATATGTCTATCTCTTAGGGATAACCCACAATAACCATTTTTATCCTTTACTTTTTATGAGAAATAATGACTTATTTACGAAGCGATTGTAGGCAATACAGCATTAATTCTTAGCCAATTAAGTACCTTAAATACATTGTGCATTTAATATAGATCAATATGGCCCTTACAGCATGTAATTTAAATGAATATTTTCGAAGATATTACAGATTTAAAATGCAGGGACATAGTGGTTGCGGCGGTACCGGCCGGGAGGTCGATTTGTATTGTCTAATGACAAAAAACTGTGAATGTTGTATATAAAGACATTCTGTAGTATATTTAGTTTGTTCAAGAGGTATCTTTTGAAGATTTCCCCTTGTCGATAATAATCTAAACAAAACAAAAATATATTTAGTATCAGCATCGCACCCGTGCGAAGCTGGGGCGGGTCACTAGTATTGATATATTTTAGTATTGGAGGTCGCAAAAGTAAGTACAAAAATATCTAATTTTGAGGCAGATTTTCAACTCTGCAGTGCATGTACCTACACCGGCCGCTAGGGATCTAATTAGTAAGCTTTACAATAGCATCGTTCGGAACCCTCAGGATGCGAGTCCTACTACAACGCAAAACTGAATGCAAATAAAAGAAAAAAAACATAAAATCCGTAGCAATTTATCCATTCTTTATGCAATATAGCTGTCAGCTCGTGTAATTACGATGGAATAGCTGCAGCGGTAGGTAACATATCGCGCAATTTATGTTTGCAGTCGAACATTATTTTTCCCATATGTTAGCACAATAAAATGGTAAACTCATAGCGCAGCACGGCATATCATACAGACATTGATAGGCTTTATTTACTGCCATTCATACATGCAATAGATAAACGATATAAATTGGTAATTAATTACCGACGTCCGCATCATGGCAATTTTTATTTGCTTTCGATCTCGAATACGGCAGGTGGCTGAAGCAGCCCGATAAAAACACAACAGGTTGGCGAAAAATAGCAACGTCGTCATTGAACAGAGCATCAACAAATATCTCTTATCTATATTAGCAGACACAAATAAAAACAAATTAATAATTATATTAACAAACAATTTTAAGTGCATACTCGTGAAAACTCAATTGCGTCAATTCTTTAATCACTCTTAACTGATTGCACTTTACATTCACCGACAAAAATTGCTTGATTATTACAAATATTTTGAACCCTCTAGCCTTTATATGCGTCTATAATTCGTCTGAATTTCATTTAAATTGATTGTTTTTATAAAAAAAAATATTTTTTATTTTTTCTCGATTTATTCAAAAACTAAAATAGGCANATTTTTCGTTTTTTTTTTTTCGATTTATTCAAAAACTAAAATAGGCAGAAGTCTCAAACTTGCACACGATCTTAATATCTCATTGGTTCTAATACGTATACATTCAAAATATGATTCGGACAACCCTCTGAGGCCGATTCACTGTGCCTTTACGTTCTTTTAACGACAATAATTAATGAAAGATTATAAAATTCACCCTCATTAAGTCTGGCAAATTTACAGTTGTGTGGGTGTTTTTAACTGTGCTAACTTTCGTCCCCACGATAGGGGAACACAGCCGGCAGGTGTAATAAATTGTGGACGGAAATAAAGGGGAGTATTTATCTGCGACATTTTCCATAAGGACCCGTCAAAGGGGGATACGTTTTAATGGCCAAATAATAAAAGGTTTTAAAGTGTACGGTTTAAGACACTGGAACAGATGCGTTGTCATAAGACTGAGCTGAGTACAATTTCATCCACATGTTTGTAACGAGCACCTATAGTCGAACCTGTTAGACGTGGATCACGATTTCGAACTTGGTGATTTTCATTAAGACACTATAAACAGTTCCGACAAAATACAAAACAATCGAAGGTGCTGCTTTTTTTATTGTCATCAGCCGGATTAGTCCCTCCGACCAGTGCAAAGCCGAACAATAAAGCGGAAGCTCTTCCTTGTAGTTAGGAGGAGATAAGTTATAAATGAGGCGGACAAGAGAAGTAAAAGATTGTATGTGTATTACTTCAACATTTACCAAAATAATCCAAGAGAATCACATAAAAACTTGGATCAAACCAGATAGATCCGAAAAGAGTCCGTCTTCTTCCGAATACTTAGTTATGATCTATATCTAAACCGAATAAAATTATTCGAAGTGGTCTGTATTCTGTCGAAACTGCCAGAAGCGGATCAGCAAGTAGATATCCGTATATTTAAATGGACCTTGTTGGAGCATATGTAATCCCAAAATGTAGCATCGTACTACAGATGGCGTTTTCCGCGCCATTTGTGGTATTTTCTAAAACGCGCTGTTCAGACAGCAGGTAAAAGTTGGTCTGTGTTCTGTCGGAGCTGCCTGCGACGCGCTGATAGGATCCAAAAGGATCGAAATCGCGATCCGCGTCTGGCAGTTTCGACAGAATACAGACCACTTCGAATAATTTTATTCGATTACGGTAACGTGCCTATCACGTTGAGGTTAGCGACGCCGGGATTCGTTTCAGCAAGTAGATATCCATATATTTAAATGGCCCTTGTTGGAGCATACGTAATCCCAAAATGTAGCATCGTACTACAGATGGCGTTTTCCGCGCCATTTGTGGTATTTTCTATATCTAAACCGTTGAATTAAATCACTGGTGATGCTGACACGACATCACATAATAATAAGTGCCATCAATGGATATTTCATAATCATTTTCATTCTGTTTATTTCAATTCATTCAATTCTCTCTCTTTTCTTCGGTAGGTAAATACAAAAGCATAAATTGAAGAAAACGAAGAAGCGTCAAGGCCTAATTAATGTATATAATTAGCTAGCGAATTAGAACAAATTGCGCCTTGAATGTATTAAGATGAGAGTAATTACGGATGGACATATTTAAATAATTATTTATTCCAATTGGTGCGATTAATAAGGATGCATTTTGTAAGTAAATGTGCAACTGGACTAAATTTGATTGGTGATACTACTAGACATCGACCCAACGCCTTTTATGTTAATTAATGTAGATTGATAAACGTAAAGTGCACAGATTGCATGCCACCACACTGCAACGTTCAGTTACTCCATCCACAACATTTCTTTCGTTTTAACTTGCAAACATATACAAAACGAATGATAAAACACCACAGGTATGCATTTACATCGCGAGCACTTAAACGCTTTGCATTGTCTTGTCAATAAATCGCTGGACATTTTTTGTGACTTTAATCGTACACGTGAGTCACTAAAATTTTTCTTGTGTACCTATTGTTTTTTCTTTTATATAATAGTTTTAAGTCGCATTAACTGCTAGGCCATGAGCGACTATACATATATGTTTCCTTCTTCCTATGTAAGTCAGTCCAGGGCAGTAGGTGATAATGTGTTCCACAGATAAGAAGGTATTCGTAATACATTTTGTATACATCGGAGGGAGTTCTCGAAATATTTGTATGATTATCTATTATTACTATATACAGGGTTTGTCCGGAAAGTAATAGGACTGAGTCGATTTAAAAAAAATATATTGAGCCAATCGTTACAATTCTTTAAAAACTTTCAAAATAGGCTCCTTCTGCGTCGATGCAGCGCTGCCAGCGCGATTTCCAAGCATTGAAGTCGTCAAGGAAGGCATTCTCCGGAATAGCCTTAAGAGCCGCGGTGCATGCTGCTTGGATCCCCTCTGTCGTCTCAAAATGCTTGCCTTTCATCGGCCTTTTCAGGCGAGCAAACAAAAAAAAGTCCGGAGGGGCACATCTGGGCTGTAGGGCGGCTGCGGAAGCGTTGGGATGCCGGCCTTGGTCAGGTGGCTGTCCACAAGAAAGGCGGTGTGAGCCGGAGCGTTGTCGTGGTGCAACTTTCAGTCGGCTGCGATGTCTTGTCGGACCCGATTGACCTTTCGTTTGAGTCTCTTGAGCACTTCTACGTAAAACGGTTTGTCCAGGAGGAGGAAATTCATGGTGGACGATGCCTTTCATGTCAAAAAGACAATGAGCATCGTTTTCACAGTGGATTTGCTCATTCTTCCCTTTTTTGGGCGAGGAGACGCCGGCGTATGCCACTCGGAAGATTGCCTCTTTGTCTCGGGATCATACTCAAAGATCCATGACTCGTCACCTGTAAGCTCGTTCGTTAGCTAGGAATGTCCTCTACCGAATCCAGTCGGTGCGCGCACGCTCCGAAGTACAGTCGCGATGAAACGAAATCAGTCCTATTACTTTCCGGACAAACCATGTATTCGATTGGTATGTAGAGCGTTGCTTCAGGGCTTTAAGTACGCTCAGTGAGTCGGTCAGAATTAGAGATGGTTCTACCCTAGACAAAAATTTTCAGACTCTCCAGTCTATCAGAGTCTTTCAGCGTTTCTAAGAGCGTCTCTCACCGTCTTTCACAGTCTCTCAGTTATTGCTAGGTGTTTTTATGGATCTCTCACAGTCTCTATATGAGAGACTCGAACGATAAAATTGTTAATTCATGGATTCGAGTCTCTCACAGAGAGACTGAATGAATAAAACTAAAAAATTGAGAGACTCGAGTCTCTCGTTCAGAAACTAGATACGAAATGAGGATCTCTCTATGAACGACTCGAGTCTCTCGTTCATAGACGCTAAACAGTGACACCAGAGAGACTCGATGAGAGACGGAGACTCGAGTCTCGCTTTCAGAGACTCTGAGAGACTGAATATTATTATCTCGGGTATATTTTGTGAGTTTATTAATTGCGTGGCTTTGAGGATAGCATAGGCTTCGCATGTGAATATAGTGCACACATCTGGTAATTTATAATAATTTTGTTTTTCTTCCTGTTTTTATTTTCCTTATTTAACAAAAAGTCTTAAGAAGAAATAATATAAGAGAAAACAAACGACGCAAAACCAAACTAGATTTCTATTTAAAATGCATAATTTGGTGAACGTGTGGAAAACTGTCATTAACTAACCGAAATCTTTTAGACAAAGTTTAACACCCTTCAAAGGCTTTAATAACATTTATTAGACCTATTTTACTCATTTAATGATTGTATATAATAGAATATCCAAATAATCGTATCCCAACTCGCCACCGGTGTATAGAATCCATAATAACGATAACGTAATTTTCATGGTTCAGAAGACACACGTACGTACAGACTGTCAGAAAGCTGGCTCATTTAAATTCGGTTCCTACGATAAACCGGAGGAACGACTGCCGATCAGAGATCGAGGTCGCGATTAGAACAAACGAAATTACAAATACACGCTCTGTGAGAATGACTTTTCGGGCCTGCTGTTCCCGTAATTACGCTTATTAATTTAGTCGTTATATATTATTACCAAACCCGACACACCAGTTCCGATAACCACACGATAACCCAACCCTAAATTACCCATACCATAACTACTAACGAGTAAAGAATACGTTAATGGTACATTACACACCGAATCGACTAACTTAATAAACAAGCAACTGCTTTTTTCTTTTGGTTTAACTTATTGGGAGAAAGGGAGTACCTAGTGGCATTTTAAATTTACATTTTTTTATTAGGAAGTTGAGAGGAACATATCAGTAAGAAACGGATGTTGCGCGCGCACTGTAAAACAAATTCAACAGTGTGAAATTAGGAGCGTGGCTAAGAATTAGCGAGCACGTGGTTAGTTCGAGGGGGGAGGTCACAGTTGGTTGCACCTTGCACCTAAACATATCGATTGGCTCCCGCCATTCGATTTTTATCAATGATTTGGGCATGAGACGATCGCTGCGAAATTTGTACCAAAATTGCGCAATTTCGACCAAAAACACCATCGTATTAACATTGTTGAGGAACTGTTGGGCTCTGTCCACGACGACCCAAATTTACTCCAGAAGGTTGTAACTAGTGACTAGTTTATGGTTATGACGTGGAAACCAAAGCTTAATCTCCCAATGGAACTTACCGCACGAGCCAAGACCGAAAAGTTAGTTAGGTCGTGAAGGCTTTGCTTCCAGTTTTCTTCGCTTGCAGGGGCATGGTGCATCATGAGTTCTTGCCACAGGATAAAACAGTCAATAAGGAATATTACCTGCAAGTTAAGTGCAATTTGAGTGAAGCAATCAGCCAGAAACGCCCGGATTTGTGGAATAACAAAAATTAGCTTTTGAACCATGATAATGCCACTGCTCACACATCGTTGCTGTGTGTGCGAATTTTCGGCCACAACAACACACTAATAATGCCACAGCCACCGTATTCCCCAGATCTGGCAGCCTGTGACTTTTTCTTGTTCCCGAAACCGAAGAGGCCCATGAAAGGACGACGCTACGCTACGATTGAGGAGATAAAGACGGCATCGAAGGAGGAGCTGAACAAGATCACAAAAAATGATTTTTTGAAATGCTTCAAGGATTGGAAAAAACGTTGGCAGAAGTGTATAAAATCAGGTGGGGATTACTTTAAAGAGGACAAAATAAGATATTCATGAATAAATAAATAATTTTTGAAAAAACACAAAATTCCCGATACTTTTTCAAAAGACTTCGTATCTTGCTTAAACAGTACTATATAAATTGTACGGGAATTACTGATGGATGTCCTCAATTTTCAAATAAAAAAGTACCTACATGTGTTTCAGTTTTTCAGTAATGAATTAATTCACGATAGCGCCGTCACATTTGAAAGACCAAAAGGTGTGCATCTTTTGAAATTTCGTTTGGATTCTTTGTTTTTCTCTCGTGGTCTCCGTCATCTCCATGTCTTCTGTCTGGAGGATCCGGATCCGCTCAAAACTTTAATTACATATACCTGGTGAGGCATCATTAATTATCGTGCACTTTCTATTCGAGTGACAGCTGCCGACAGGATGAAAAATTGTCGAACGGAAACGCACAGTTAGTTGTCAGAAGAAGAATTTCACACTCCGCAGATGTTCGACAAAGGCCATCTCCAGCAGAACATTCCCGTCGACGCCTGTTTTTTCGCTATTCGAATCGCGAGAGCCCTTAAATATTTAATAACAACCTGAAACGCAGGTACAAAGTTTGTCGTACTTTCTTTTAAAAAGATGAAACTGTGTACCTTTGATCTTCAGGATGTTGTCCTTCAATCGAAATTTTTAATTAAAAATCACCAATCTTTTGACGTGTTGAACGTGTTTAAATATCAATATTCGCCCATAGGGTTGTAGACAAGGTGAGGTACTGCCTACTGCCTATGGCTAAAGGTATTTCGACGAAATCATTAGATTCTTGTATGAAGGAACGCCATGGTTGAAATACAAGCGCCATACACTATTCGCGCAAATTTGGACGGGTTATACCAGTGTAAAATAAAGGTGTTATGAGTGTAAAGATATCCGTCAGTCGATACACCTTTCGTTTAAGAGTTATTTCTTCGGATGCTGCAGCTGCCGTCGAATGTGCGATCGGGGGTCGTTCACCGTGGTGACCCGGAGGAGCTGAACCAAACGACGGCATTCGTTGCGAGAGAGATAAATCTCGAACTCCTGGACGGGGTGGCGATCCGAGTGTGCATATATACCGATACTTACTGTTATTACCATTATTATTATTATTATTGCTCTTGCTGTTCTGTTGAGATTGGAAGATTCGATAGAAAACGGCCCAAGAATAACGCGCGCTGCCTGGCTGGCTCTTTTTATCTGTACAAGAGGATCAGACGGAAGCCGGCGAAACACATTTGCTTTGTTGTTGTTTTTATTATTAGTTGAACGAATGTGGGCGTGAATCCTACATGCATATTACATTACAACCTATAATTTAACAGTGGGTCCGTAGATCCGTAGGTTGCTCGTTACAGGACGGAGAAAGGGAAACCATACGAGATCGAACAACAAAAAAAGAATACTCTAGGCAACAAACAAAAAAAAAAAACAAAAACCGGTGGAATGAGAAAAAGACTTTCCCATAATGTGTGTTGAACGAGAGGACACAGTGATATAGTTACAGAGCGATAACGGCTCATTAGGGTGTTACGTGAAGGGGCACATTGTCGATGTGACCACCTCCATCATGATTTTATTGCATACTAGCTGACCCGGCAGACTTCGTACTGCTTCAATCGATAAATAAAAGACCTAAACTTTTGTATAAAATAAACTTGGTTGTCAAATGTTATGGTTGCGTTCAGAAATTTAATTTGTGACAAAACTTAAGATTTATCAATCTACATAAAAATAATCTGAAAGATAGTTAGCAACTTTCATATTTATTCACTTTTTAAACTTTCTCTAGACTTCTCCAAATAATTCAAGACCAAAATTAGCCATATTGGTCCATCCGTTCTCAAAGTTTTAGAGAGACTAACGAACAGCAATTCATTTTTATATATAATATATAATATAATATAATATTAGGGTTTAATCACCTTCATCATCAGTCCTAAGACTGGTTGGACAGGCACCTCCACTATTTCCTATCCTAAGCTAATCTTCGCATTTCCCTAAAATTAGAGCAACCCAAATCCTTAACTATTTGCGAACAGTAATCTAATCTAGGTCTACCTCTACCTCTCCTAACGACCCTGTGTTATCCTCTTCTTGATATTCCTACTACTCCTTCCGTTCTGACTTATCTGACTTTCTAGATACCTAAAAACAGCCACTTCTTTCAATTTTTCGCCTTCTATCTTTATATTCGCTCTTTCCTTACTTTTTCTCTCTAATAATCACCTTGCTTATAAACATTAAAGACTAGTTTCAATGATTTCAACTCAGAAGGATTGCATTAACTAACTTTTAACATCCAGGATGTTATCCTAATTTTGAGATGTTCCAATTGTCGATAACCGTAACCATCAGCCATCATTTGGATGGGTTCAACTAGTGGTAAATGATATTAACAAAGAAACCGTTCGAATCTTCATCTCACCGTGAACCACATGTGATAAATAGTTCTCTTTTTCTCCCGCGTTTCGTCATTCACTTCGGCCCCAAACCGTAAAACGGAGAAGAAACCCGCTACGGCTCGTCCCAATTAATAATTCATTGTCCCGGCGACTTCCCATCCTGTCTCATGTGAATTGTCTCAACACAATTTTCGGAGCTGTCACTTTTTATGGTCGGGTCTTTTTCAGTGACTTTTTTATCCCGACCACTTGCGTAACTCCGTTACACAATATGTACAAAATGGACATACATACATCGTACACATGTATCCATGTGAAACAATTTTTTTTTCGAGGACAGAACAGCTGCGAAAGCAAATTTCGTTAAGAACAGAAAACCTTAGGAAAATATTACCTACCTAATAATGTACTAAGATAATCACCAGCTAATCTCATGATGTCAGTGCCTGGGGAAACAATATTCATCATCACCATAAGGTCGTCAGTTCTAAAACTGGTTGGACACGTACCTCCACTCTTTCCAATCCTGAGCTAAACTTCCCATTTCCCTAAAACTAGAACAGCCCACATCCTTAACTATTTGCGAACAGTAATCTAATCTAGGTCTACCTCTACCCCTCCTAACTCCTGTTTCTGCCTCTAACATGTCCTACCAACCTATCTCGCCTATTTTTTATTGACTTCCATAGAGTCCTCTGTTCTCCTATTCTTTCCAATACCTCTTCATTTCTAACCTTTTCTACCCACTTTATCCTCATCATCCGCCTATAACACCACATTTCGAACGCTTCTAACCTTTTCCGCCGCGCCCACTGTTTATGTTTCGCACCCGTACAACGCCGTGCTCCAAACATACACCTTTAACAACCTTTTTCGAATTTCTAAATTAACTGTTCGCGAGCATAGAAGTGACTTCTTTTTATTAAAGGCGACACGACCCTGCGCTATCCTCTGCTTTATATCCCTACTACTCCTTCCATCCTGATTTATCTGACTTCCTAGGTATCTAAAATCAGCCACTTCTTCTAACTTTTCGTCTCCTATCTTTATATTCGCTCTTTCCCTACTTTTTCTTCCCTTGCATACCAGTATTTTAGTTTTACTTTTATTTATTTTCATACTGTACTGATCTGTCAGTACCGCTTCCATTTTATTTAAAGCTAAAATAAAATTATTGAAACTAACTAATTTATCCGTCTAATAATTGGGCGGGTTCAACTAGTATACATAAATACTCCACAAAAAGCTTTTCGTGGCCAAAGTCCTTTTTTCTTTCGTTCAAATAGTAGGTTTTGAAAATATTGCTATTCTTTTATCTGCGATATCATAAAGCAATCCCTTTTGTCGAAGCTAATGGCTTTCTATTCAAGGCTAATAAAGCACAAACGGGGTTGTTAAACGTGCGGGATTTTGGGATAACGCGTTTTTCACTCACGCAACTTTATGGCCAACTTGATTGCTGACCGGCTTCGAAAGCGCCATGTTTTATGTGAGAACGATCAATCGCTTTTATCGACAGCATATAATACCTGGTAGGTAAGTAAATAAAGAAATCAAAAAAGTCTTACTTGTCAATTTCTATTACTGACCAAAAATATAGCAACTTCAGAAACTTGCAAGATACAAAAACGAATAAAATAGATATTAATAGTTAACTGCAAGAAGACTAATTAACTGACTGACTTTTAGCCATATTAAATTATATTTACTTCACTATGCCCTAAAAAATTTTTGAAGATTCCAAAAAAATTTAGGTTTTCCTTAACTTGACGCCAAAATATTAACGCTTTCGAGGTAATTCAAAAATGGAAAAAATTAATAATGCTGGAAAGCCTTAGAAAAACAAGTTCAAACTGTTCAAACTTTCCTGAAAATTAACGTACCTGTGACCAAGATGTCTATAAAAAAGTTTTTCCCTAAGGGCCAAAATATTAATGGTTTCGAGGTAATCCAAAAATTGAAAAAATTGATGATGCTGGGAAGCCTTATAAAAAAGAAGTTCAAATTGTTTTCTTTTCATAAAATTAACGTATGTGTGACCAAGATGTCTAAAAAGAATTTACTCCTAACGATTCCAACTATCCTAAAAAGGTAAATCTGATAATTTCTAACTGAATACGATTCTCTCATATATATGCATAGTGTTTATGACTTCTTCCTTGTGTAATATTTTAACGATCTTTAATACACTTGCAGTTCTTGTTGTACCAAACGCAGATAATACAGATAACAAGTACTAGGTGCACCACGATTTCCATTTAAATTATTTTCCCTGTAAGAATTACAGTTTAATGGCCAAGTTTATGGCTTACTGGTGGTGCGGCGTCGACAAAGGGAATTGTTTTTCGAAAACACGCTCTGTTTAATATTCAGTTTTATATGAGCCAGAACACGTACGTACACGCACATACGAAATATATTCCGTGCCTACATTTAAATAGGTACATAATACGATGTGAAGGTTCGTTGTAATAAAGGGTCGTTTTTCGGAGTCCGCGCTAAAACAATGGCCGGACGGGGTGAAGTTCACCCATGCGAGATACGCGGCATTGTTTCCCCCGTCCGATCATAGTCATTATATTAGGTCCGAATTATATGTGTGCGTGAGTCCGAAAAAAGAAAGGTCAGGACCGTATCGGATCACTTTATGACCAACATGGCAAATCACTTAAAGGGGTTGATATATTTGCCAGATAATCTATAAATACGTAACGGATTTTCATCTAACATTTGTTTTATGAGAGGTCAACTGAACCTCCTTCGCAATTTGCTACTGAGCGGAAAATAGAAAAATGTCAACAAAAAGACTTTTCAATAACATCAACTGAAGTATGCCAAATATTTGACTTGTCATTTTTCTGGGTGTTGAATAGGTATATAACGATGAGGATAACACTAGAAAGTTTTCGTATTTATAGCTTTCTTTTAAGTTATATTATACATTGTAGTTTTATATTAAAATATTTATGAAAGTTTTTTGAAAAGGCTACAATAATTAGTGGAGAAACACTGTTTCCATCTAGTTTAACATAAACTCCTAAAAGTTATTCAAATGCCTTTAAATGATTCTTGAATACCTAGTACGGCTCTGTATTATTCGCTTATTTTTCATATGTATATTGTACAGTAGAACCTCCTTAAGTCGACCTCAATATGTCGAAAACCACCAAAACTCGAAAAAACGTTTTTTTCCCTTCCCTTCAAGCCCCAAAACCTCCACTACCCGAAATCTCAACCCTCTGTTAGTCGAAATAATCAGTTAGTCCCTGCAAACCACTTTGGTACATATTTTCCCTTTATAACTCGAAACATTAAATTGGATCTCTGTACCTCGAACATAGCAATGTTTTATTTTACAACTTTTACAACTCGAGAATGTGCAACTTATTACGTTTATGGTATAGTTCGAAGAAAACTAAGTTATCGACTTTAAGGATTTGCCGACAATGTACGTACACCAAATCTTAATCTCTACAAGTCGAATAAAAATCCGCCTAAGTCGAAAACTATATAACTCGAATTTTTTGGCGTCTCCCTTGATGTTCGAGTTATAGAGGTTCTACTGTATTTTAATATTTAAATATATATGGAAATTTCTTGAAAAGGTCACAATAATTAGTAAAGAAACATTGCTCCCATTGAGTTCAACATAAACTCCTAAAAGTTATTCAAACGCCTTTAAATGATACATGAATACCTAGTACGGCTCTGTACTATTCTTTTATTTTTCATGTGTGTAATCGTTGTCGGGCATTCGGACAGCTGTCTGTTCAACAGATAGTGAAACCAGGAGGTTGCCGGATAGACGGACTTTACCATGTATTCAACTTACGAGAATGAATGCAAGGAGAAAGAAAGAAAGAAAGAACCATATGTAGATAGAGGAGGTGGTGGAGGAGTAAAACAAAAGAGACGATGGTGAAACGTGATGTCAGAGATACACTATGAGCCAGGTTACACAGTCCCGTCCGTCCCTTGGGAGCGGATGATGACCGGTCGACACGTCGCGATCCCTAAACAAAACAGTACAAACAAACAAAGGCCACTCGGACGTTGCTAGCGCCTTTAACGAGGTCCTTGTACACGTCGACTCCTGGCAGTAAACGGAAGGGGCGAAAAATCGAAGAGCAAAAACGCCATAGGGACGGACACTTAAGCCTAATAGGGCCTCTTAGTTCGTACTTCACGGAAAAAAAAAGAAAAAGTAATGAAAAATTGCACTGACACAAAGTCAACAAGCACGACGAAACGTTGAAGGGAAGGAAACGCTTACGATGCAAATTTTTATATCTCATTTGTTAAGCAAAATGACTCACATTTAATTTCGAGTTACGGATTAAGTTCGTAATCAGTTATTTACCTTTTTGCTCTCATCACCACGTCAGACGCAGTCTCGATAAATTCATCACCGATCAAATGAAATATTGCACTTACTAGTACATGCCACTAGATAACGACGAAATTCAGCAACTCGATATTTGTTTATATCATCCTCTGACGTACGACGTGTTGAAGAAATCTAATCCGATTCTAGTACGGGTATTGATCTTTGTTTTGGTCTTGCCTATTCGGTCTTGGTCTTGCTCAAATATTTCTAGTCTTGATCTTGGTCTTGCTAATATAGTTCGGATTTTGGTTTTGGTTTTGTGTGCTAAACCTTCCAAGGTATTCACTTTGTTATGGATTTTACAACAGCTCCGAGAAAATACTCCATATTAAGTAAAAACTGAATCAAAATCTGTCAAAAGTTCTTGAGCTTTATTAACATCAGATAGATTTGTACGTCTTCGGGAATTTTAATTTATGACATACATATGTAAACGTAATTAATTAATTATATTTCTAGTTTTGATCTTAGTCTTGCTAATATAGTTCGGATTTTGGTCTTGGTTTAGTGTGCTAAACCTTCCAAGGTATCCACTTTGTTGTGGCTCTTACAACAGCTCCGAGAAAATACTCCATATTAAGTAAAAACTGAATCAAAATCCGTCAAAAGTTCTTGAGCTTTATTAGAGATCACATAGATTTGTACGTCTTCGGGAATTTTAATTTATGATACACATATATGTAAACGTAATTAATTAATTCATGCATGTTGGTCCCGAAAAAGTAAACGACTTTATTGTTTGTGTAATTTTCGAAGAAATGATAATCAAAAATTAACAACAATAATGAATCTCTCCCTCCTCATTTAATTCCGGTTGGAAACGTTACATTAAATGGTAATTATTGTCAGGAAGACTGACAGAACATTATTCAGTCAAAAGCTGTTGAATAATTAACGCCGGAATCGACTGAGCGTTATCCCCATCAGGGCCAAATATCACGAAATAATTAACATATTCACAAGATCCGTTCGTAATAGTCTAAGGGTTCCCAGCAGGTCTATTATCTAAACTTTACACGATCTCTTAATCGTGATTCTCCCGTATTACGACGGTTATGAAAGATGTATGATGCAACGAAGCAGAGAGCGCCTCCTTGTGTAAGACTTCCGTTCCATAATTAACTATTCCCAGAACTGCACTAAAACTCACCCCCGCTCGAACTTGAGCTATGTTAAAGTAGGAACTTGACTGTTTTATGCCCGCAAAAGACGGTTCTGCGCTGCTTGTTATTAGCGTTTTATCCTTCTCTAATTGGGGCAGTCAAATATTAGAATTTAATTTGAATTCCAGCAGCGATGACATCGAATAATTTCGAGACACCTTTCAACATCTAAAATTAGCGAAATTAATTCAGAGCAGGCAGCTTAATACGTTGACGAGCTTCACGTACAGTGCATCATTAATTTCATGTTTTCTTACCACTTTTTTTTATATCAACAGGAAAAGTCAAATCCTTACAACTGTTTTTCCAAAATGTTATGAATATTATTATAAATATTAAGGATATTGTTCGTGAAAATGTCCCAATTATTAAATAATTTAATTAGAAAGTCTCTCAATAATTTTACGGGACTTTCTACTACCAAATTGAAACTAAATTCCAGCAGCATACGGAAAATATCCTCAAATTTATGACTCTGACTCTGAAATCCCCCATTCTTTATAATCAGCTCTAGCTTCCAGTAAAGCTTGGAATCCATTAGTTTTCCTGATTACTCTGAGTGAGGTACACTAATTTACTTAAGTCACATCCTTAAATCTGTGACTTTTCCGGACCACTCATCCTCATATCTGTAGTTAGGCCGTTCAAAATTAGCATAGTCCACAACAAAACTGTTGCATTTACTTTCTTCTTTCAATTTACTAACTAGACTAGAGCGGTTGCTGACAAAACATTTTCTTTTACTCACGACAGAATTTGTAGGGAATATTGTAAACATAGAAAAGAGATGTCAGATAGGAATTGCAGCGGACACTAATAAAGAACAAGGAATAACATTACATCAATCGATGTGTAACAGAAAGAGATGCAGACAACCAGAATTTGAGCATGTTGCCAACTTCGGACTTTTAAGAAAGTCCAACATTCTCAGGAATTCATGAAGCATTTCCTAACTTAACAACGACAAAATAATTCGCAGTGGTCCGTATTCTGTCGAAACTGCCAAACGCGGATCGCGATTTCGATCTTTTTGGATCTCATCAGCGCGTCGCAGGCAGTTCCGACAAAACACATTTTATTCGATTAAGCTAACGTACCTATCACGTTGAGGTTGGCTACGCCGGGATTCGTTTTCAGCAAGTAGATATCCACACATGTGGACCTTGTTGGAGCATACGTAATCCTAAAAATGTAGCATCGTGCGACAGATGGCGTTTAATGCGCCATTTGTAGTATTTTCTTTAACAAGGGCATGTTCAAAACACAGCAAATGACTACAGTCACACGTGGAATCAAGAAGATATGTCCATTCTCACAGATAATTTATTGCGAACTATGCCACTTTTAATCGCTCCAACTGTACCCTTTATGCTATCTTTTCATCCTACAGTCGGTTGTTTTGAGTGACTTTAATAAAAATAAACGGATAAAACCACTTAAAAGGTCACTTCCGGAGATCGATTGCCCGGCGGAAAGCATATCTCAAGATCGACCACCCTCTGGCTATACTTCTCTTAACAATTTCCTCGGAAAATGCCAATATACATATATCGTATAATGTTCTTCGGTAAAAACGTTTTTCCCCCATTTTTTCTCGCCACATTAAGTCGACGAACGGCGAACCAAACTGAGACGAAATCAAATAAAGAAGACAAAAACCGTTGTTATTTGCTACCCCATCGTCCCCTCAACCACCCCTCACTCTTTCGGCGTCACAGTGGGTGTTTTCTTCGCGAGAATGTGATACAAGCAGAAGTTTTGCATGTGCTCGTTCGAGCGAATTTATTCTGGGAGTAAGGACGAAGGAAAAAAAGAACGAATTCAGTAAAAGGGATGAGAGACACAGCCCACTACTGATGATATCACGTATTGTGGCAACAGAAATATATTACTGCGAAAAATGCGTATGAAATTGATTCTTGGCCTTTTGTTGCTAAAATTCTTCGAATGGAGAAGCGACACTTATTAAACATTATATCATGCAATTTGACATAAAAAAAAAACATATGTGCCTTGTAATTGAAATCGGTGAAACTGGGATAGCTGATAATACTGTAATTTTCGTGGGTTTAACAAAATTAACTTCTAAGACTGATAACGACAAAAACTATTTATTTACACGAATTATTAAAGAACTTAAAAACACTATTAAATTATTACTAAACTTAGGTTATGAATTATCGTATTTATTTACACTACTGTAGATATATCACTATTCACTGTGCTATTCATTTCACTGTCAATTTATTTCTGGATTCACTTCTGCAACGGTCAATTTATTTCTTCTTCTCTCGGCGATCGTGTCTTCCTTTAAATTCTCTTTTGTTTACTTTCGGAACTTTCTGGAAACATCCGGAAACATTATTTTTTTTCTTTAAAGTGTTTAACTGCTTTCCAATCGATAAGCCGTTCACGCACACGCGTGCCCGATCGTATACAAACACACTCGTGCTCGCTACAATACGATATTTTGATTATTAGATATCCACATGATGTTATCATTGATTGAATTAAAAATTGCTAATTTCCGAACTGGAAATGTCGGCTGTCTTAAATGTTTAATAACTTAAAAAGTTCGCAGTTTAGAATGTGCAACATAGACAACGTGCAACTTTGGACGGGTTCAAATTGTTACATAATAATCATTTAAAAGATTTCGAAGACAAACATTATCTCAAAATTTCACGATATTCTGGTAAAATTCTTTATTTTTAAAAATTAATAAAGGCATTAACTCAAGTAGTAGATATACGTGCACGGGGAACCCCTTACAGGTCGTCTTACTTCCTACCAAACGATATAATTAAGAGCCTCAAAGTTTTCGAAGGGAAAAATGTGATTATTTCTTCGGTTAAAGCGTTTAAACAAAATTACCGAGTAAACGAAAGGTCTTAAGGTTCCAGTTTCAATCGCGTTCTCCTTTGATACTTCAGTAATTACTTACTGGCAGTAGCGCAGTGGTGTTGCCTGGGGGTTGGAGGCATTTTCACGTTCGTGCAGTTTTTTTATCATTAAAACAACCTGACTCATCTGAATGAATGTCGTAATACCTACATTACTTGATAATTCAAATACACAACACGCAATTAGGATTAGATACAAGCACTACAAAGGTGAATTCAGATAATGGAAGTCAAGAAACAACTTTGTTATTTCCTCATCATCATCATAAGGTCGTTAGTTGGACAGACAACTCCCCTCTTTCTCATCCTGAGCTAATATTCAAATTCTTCCAGGACCCAAACAACCTACATTCTTTTGCGAACATTAATTTAATCTAGGTCTACCTATACTCCTCTCAACCCCTGTTTCTGCCTCTAATATGTCTCTGACGAGACCTTCATGAAAACAAGAAAAAAATTAAATAATATGTTGACTCTGACCTGACTCTCTTAAACTGAATACAATACATAAACGAATGATGCTAACAATCGACAGTGGCGTTTGTTTTAAAGATCGTGTTGGCACTATCTAGAAAGAAAGTTGAATCTGACATAATGCTATCAAAATGGAAAACGAAACTTTATTGCTGGTGTAATGCTGTGTAATAATCTAATAATTTTATATTAGAATCAACCAGAAAAGGGTGAAATGTTCTTTATTGATTATGTAATCTCCACCGACATTTCGTCTTTCAATTTAAGCGTTATCAGGGTAGATTACTTAGGCGAAATGTCGGTGGAGATAACATAATCAATAAAGAACATATCACCCCTCTCTGGTTGCTTTTAATTGAAAAAATCTTAATATATCATTGGGGACGATAGTACAAAGTATTTTCCAATACCATGTCACATTTTTCAAAAAATGATTCCTTTCTTTGATGATTACCTGTAATAGAATATTCCTTTGTGGGCTATCTACTCGCCATTAGCGTATACTTTGATCTTTTTCAACAAAATCACTACCGGCAGAAAACTTAAAGGTTCTGAATATTTTCCATTAAGAATTCCCAGCAACATCTTAAAAATCGTAAACGAACAAAGTAATTTCCTCATACACGAAAGTATTTTTCATTTAATTCTGAAAACTGGAATTGAATAGAAGATTCCGGTGATGTTTGCGAATAATACCGCCGTTTACGGGCAGTAGCTCGGGGCGCCCGTCGTTTATGGTTTATTTAATAGGGATGAAATCTGGTAGACGACGACAATGACGACTAGCGACGACGACGATGACGCCGAGCCGAGGGGAAAGCGAAGAAGGGCACTATTAGGAGGTAATAGAGAAAGCAGCGGGATTGTTTAAATATCTACGGTCGAGAGTCGTCCTCCGTGTAGTCCCGGAAGGAAGATCGATAATGCCCCTCTAAAAGCTACTGCGACTGAGACAACCTACCATTGTCGTCTGATTTCACGCTGTCATGTAAATCGATGAGACTTGACAGAAAAACGTTTCGTTCCACACGCGCCCCCAAAAAAAATGTTCGTCCATAATTGACAAAAGAAGAACTACTGTTCGTTTCAAGAAGTTAAAGATATGCCCCTTCCCTTTATTAGGATTCACCGATCCTCGAGCAAGAACTAGACAAAAGTGTACAGTACCATTTGCAAAATTATTTAAACAGCCTCGTTAAAATTTAAGAATATGCTTTATTTAAAAGCATATTTAGCCAAAAATAATAACAAGTGAATTAACTTAACGCTCTACAAACCTATAAAACTTTTGCTTTGTTTTCTATTGTTAATTTATATACATTTTTGTTTTAAGAAATTGCTAAACATTTTCGTCTAGTACTGTACAGTTCTAGCCGATCTCCTAAGACCGCCCATCGAGAGCTCTGCTCGTTCAAGCTTGTTCCAACTATTTCTGTCTTGCTCACGCCTAGTGTGTATTCTTTCTATCTTCGCGCAGATTTCTTCACGGTCACAATTCTAACAAATTGAAATAGACTGTACATCAAAACCAAATTGAAACAGTGATGTAAAAGGAAGGCCGCCATCAGACATGATTGAAACATCAAAATAATTTGAAATTAACATATGTTACGTGTTGAATCTCCACAAAAAAAAACTAAAAAAACCTTTGGGTGTTTCATTCCCACCAGCCAGTAATGCTGGTGGGCGGGCAGTCCCTCCGGGCTATGCCGGAAGGTAGGGCGGAAGGCCCTCTTCAGCCTGCTTTCAGGAATCGTGGGAATGGGTGGGTGGTGGTTCGGGTGAGAAAGATGAGACGGACGAAATGAAGACAGAAGAGAGTGAAAGATTATCTGTGGAATATTACTGCCTCAGCATTTGCCTAAGTGATCCAAGGAAACCACAGAAAAACTTGGACCAAGGCAGACGGACCCGGAATCGAACCGGCGTCCTCCCGAATGCTAAGCAATGGTCTAGACCTCTAGGCCATGCCGCTCGGTCTTGAATCTCCACAGCGGCTAACATCTTTAGCGGAAAGTATGTTGACAACGCACGGGGAGGATATATCTGTCCTCATTGTTAACTTAGCTTTGACTGAAGATGACAGGTGCAGTTGCAGGCAAAAGGTCTTAATCTAAACTATGTTCTACGTTTTTGTCCATAAACTAGGGGTTTGGTAAAAACCTATTCTGAACCATACTTTGGGGGTTTGGGGTCGATAATTAAAAAAAAATAAAAATTATTGAATTTTGACGTTATTATCAAATGGATCGAAGGATGTAGAAATGGAGAAATTTTTATTAATTAGACCAGACTTTTTCAGATGATTTTGAATAAATATATATATAATTAAAATAAACTTCAAGAATGTTGAAAAGGTCACGTTGTTGTGGGAGGTACAAGAATAAAAACCATGATAGTTTACATGTGGGTAGAAGGGGAGAGTAAAAAGTGGCTAAAACATGGTTTATGAACAGGTGGTTCATTTCGACCAAGGTCTACCAGCCCGAATCTCAATTCTGCTATGCATTGTGACCGTGAAAGGCTGCGTTATTGGACAGTTTCAGATTGTTATTAGACCTTTTCTGGGATTTGTTTAATATTTCTAAACGTAAATACATAAAACCAATTTATAATTCATATGCCTAACACGAAACAAATTCTTTGAATGCTCTTAGTTCGATCATTCAAGACGAAGTTCAACATTAATAGAAATTGTATGGCAATTTAACATGACGTTAATTTCAACCTGAAATTGTAATTTTAAAGTAGGCACTCACGTCAGTCTTTTAACGATCTTAAAAAGAGGAACAACTGAAAAAGTTTATTCCTTTGAAATTCCCTTTTCCTGCCCACAGAAGAAGAAGAAGAAGTAGAAGAATAAATAAAACCGCCATTTTACAACCGCAGGTACGGAGGTCCGCTTGTGAAATACATCAGGTAATAAATAAATGTCGTCGTAATCACGTGACAGACAATAATAACAGTTCGCGAAATGAGTAAACAACGAGCGCAGTAAGGAAATGTCCTGAATTTCATCGTTAAATAACGAACCCAAACGTGGAACGCAATGATGTGTTGTTAACACGGTTTGTTTAAAACGAACGACATAAAATCCAACAATAATAACTTTTTACGGCGTCGTTAAAATCGAGGAAAGCAACTTCTAATTAACGATAAGAAAATGACCGCGTTATCCTTGCAAAAATTCTGTACGAACACTACGTACACGTACGTATACAGGTACCTTTTCTAAAAAATAAATTATAAGTACGTACTGGTAATGCATACGATGCTATCTCGAACAATTACGCGCACACAATGATACATATGTAATAATAATTGTGTAAGTGTTGTGCAGATGCATATTCATGCGGAATGGAAACAAGGTCGGCTAATTAGAAGCATGACTGACAATAATTACTGCATTGGAACTATGCTTTTATGGTTATTATGACAACCCAAACGAATTCAAATATCGCTAGGTAGTTTAAACTTTAGAATCCTCAAAGTAAACTTAATTTTAGCAAGACCCTTCAATTCGAAACGTTTCATTTTAGTTTTGGTGGTCATAATCTTAAAATTTTTCGTTCTTCTACTATTTCATCTTTAATTTTATTGTGGTGAAAGACATTTCAACAGAAACCCCAATTCATAAACTTACCCAAGAAGTTAGACTATAGGACGCCTTACATCGCCATCTAGCGATATTTATTGCTAACAGTAGTATTTCAAATATATGACAAGACTATACAAACGTATAAACTGAATTGTATTAAAAAGACTTCCAGTCTACTAGTAAATACTTTTAACATATCTACCTTTACAATTTCTTTTTCAAAAATAATACCAAAGTCAAAAACAGACGAATGTTTCGTGTTGCCATTATGTATTATCATTCGACATTCTTCAAATGAAAAGGGTTAAAGAGATGATTTGAAAAAGTTGTGTAACTCTTACAATTTGATTTTAGTTTAAAATGTTCCATAAAGGCAATGGGTAAGTGAATTTTTCAAATTTTCCACCAAGCTTTTTAATCCACCTAATTTAATTGTACGTGAATAGGAATTTTTCAAAAGATAACATATAAATCTAGATTATTCGATTTGCTTTTCACCCTTTTCTTGAATAAAATGTTACATTCAACCCTAATTCAGACAGACATAAAAGCTCTATTAAATAAAAAAAATGGTACAAAAAAGCGGCATTCCAAGGGCAAAAGATTACGCCATATTTTCGTTTTTTTAAGCTTTAGTAAACATGTTTGTTACACAATATACGACAATCCAATGCCTATATGTGTGTACTCCGCATATTCACGTATCCATTTTTTTAATAGCAAACAAATAAGTCACGTACTTTGTAGTTTTTCAATTTCACTCCACCTTTTTCTTTTCAAATACCTATAAAAGAGACATCTAGCAATTAGCCTGTCGGTTTTATTAAAACCGATACATACGTGTGTCTCATCTCATGAATAGTTAATATCACACATGATGGAAAATCATAAAAGTTTTCTTTCAACAGCATTGCAATCATTGCAAAAGATATGATTCCTTTCAGATTAGAATATACAACGAACATATTACCTCTTTGTATTATGCCTATATTTATGTAGCATTTGTGTGAAACTGTTAAAGTATTTTCCAGAAGCTTTTATGATACAAAAAATACGCCATATTCTTTCACTTATATTGCCTTTTAATTTACGTTTAATTCATATGATACCACTTTAAAATGGTTCCTTTACGAAATAATAAAAACCAATAGGTATACTTCATTTACTTTCTGCAGCGATGTGCGATGTGACTCTTGTATATTAAACATACTTTTTCATACAGTACCTGCCAAAAGTTTTGTTCAATCATGAATAGTAGTGCGAGTCGAAAACAAGCGTTAAAGCCTTTAATATGTCTTCAAATATAAATAAACATGTCATTGATATTTTCAGTAGTAAATGGTACCAATAACAGCACATTTGAGCAATGCAATGGATAAAATGGTAAATTTTTCCGTCCAGTACTGTACGGATTATACGCTCCTCACCGGTTGAGAGTTTGGCCGAGAGTTGTCTCCTTTCTTTTCTGGCCTAGTGCTGTTCTTTTCTACTTTGCGCCGGTCAAACTGAAGGTCACATCGCTACAGAAAGTAAACGAAGTATACAAAATGTCACTCCTTCTATCAAAAGAACGTGGAGCAATTGTGAACAACTAACCAAAAAAAAAAAAATTACAAATATCCTAATGTATTTTACTAGAAAGAAAGGTTTGACGGTTACACTCTAATAAGTCAAAATATATCAATTAGCCCAAAACCAATTAGCCATTCATTTTTTGCACGATGTTTTGAAACATATATGTATACTAGCCAGTATTAGGCTTACACAGTCGATGGGACCATGTCTATAAACAGTGACAGGGAGGTAATTATGGGTGGACTAAAGCGCATACCTTGAAAGTTTTGGCAGATGTGAATGCCCAACTGAATAGCAACTTAATTCAATATCAATATGAAACAGGAAACAAAGGAGGGAAATAAACATGTGGTTTTGGGACATTCCTTATTCTTCCTACACAATATCCTAATATTGTCACTCAATGTCTTCCGAGTTATGCATGATTACACTGTAATTTTTAACGATTTAGATAGAATTTATACGTTCTTGTACAGGGATACAAAAAATAATGAATATTATATGACTTACCTTTCCTAAATTTAGCTGGATCCGTTTGTTTGTATGCTAACGACGCCATTGTCATTATTTTCCGCTTATGATTACACAACTTCGTTAAATCACCCGTATTTGTATCTGGTGTGAATACCCATGGCTTGCTCACCACCTGAAACAAGTGAAAAAAAAATATGAATATTAAAAAAAATTACATGAACTATTACTACTGAGCCATTTTTTTCTTTTAACGTTTTAAACCTTGAATTTACTCAATCGGTGTGCTGCACAATAAATAAATCTATCAACACATCTGTCATTGGAGTAGGTCAGTATATCACTGTAGAACATTAAAATTTTTATTTCGTGATATTGACCCTCCTTTTATAGAAGTTTGTCGCTAGTGAGATCAGGTATGCTTTGGAACATACTAACACTCACCAATGCCTTTAATTTTTGTCGGAAGAGGTGAAAATCGCTCGGTGCGTAGGATGGACTATACGGTGGATGACCGTGGCTTTCATCCATGACCGTACCGAGTCAATGCGACAACAGGTCTTCTCAAATAAAAACCTAAAAGTTTCACTATAGTCTTTGTGTTGAAGTAGCGCGATGCCATTAGTACCATTTATCAATTATTTCTGTATGAATGTATGTTTCAAATGTCCATTAGGTAAATACCTACAAATCAAACTTAAAAGTTCGACAAATAAACTCTTCCATTCACCGACTTGCGATAAGTAATCTTTAAAAGCAAATATTGCTGGTGCTACGCCACGCCATGCAGAAAATCCTGTAGTAGTCAAGTTCGAGTTCAATGGTTCGTATTTAGAATTATCACGGAGACGTAAAAGCTGTCCTGGTGCATCGTCATTCCCTCGGGAGAGAAAGCGAACAGAGCATAGGGGAAGGCGAGAAACTATTTGTACGAAGTCAAAGCATATACAGGGCGACAAAAATTTAAACCCACTACCTATGTACTACACAGTAAATAATCCACGTCCGATTGGAGCAATAAAAGGCAATTTTAACTGATAATTATTCAATAATTATGCATGAGAATTTCATTAGGAAAACAGAATATTACACAAACCTTTTTAACGTTTCCTTTACGTACTAAAATTAAATTAATCTCCTTTCTTTTATTTGCGTAACTGTCGAAATCTGTTGATTCTGTTCAACGACTTACCGAATTAAAATCAGAAATTACACTCGGTACGTGGTGCTTCTTTGTTACCCTGCTGTATCGATCAGAACGAGATTAAAGACATACCCACTACACGTTGCTGTTAGTTTGCGATTCCTATTTTATCGTGTATCGATGTCGTGTCGACGAACTCGACTCAATGATGCACTCAAGTTCGTGATGTTGCAAATGACAACCGATTTAGAAAACGAAACATTTCGCATACTCGGGCAAAACCGAGCCGTAACCTTTAACCCCAAACATCTTACATCAAACACTTCACACGAGAAGATAGAAAATGATTAAAATATATTCGATTAAAATAGATGCAAGATGATGTCCACAACGTGATTCCTGAACAATAATTTTTTGGAGATGTTTTACATGTTGAGATGTAGATTCATATGAGATTATTAGTAAGTGTCTGCTTTGCACCTGCACCAGTTTAACATACATTCGAACATTAAGATACGAGCGCTTTTAGGTATGCTTGGCATTTAACTTTTTTGTATTAATATTTAATTCATTGCCGGTAATATACCATAAACGCAACCAGTTTTTCTGTAAAATTGTGGCCGTGTACATTCCCGCTCAGTATAAATCAAACGGAAGAGAAAAAAGGGACGGGAAATACCGGAGAAAACAAAATGACCAATTACCGAGCATGTGCATGCATGGAAGACTAACAACCACGTTTCTCAACAATTCAAAACGAAGGAGAGATGAGGTAATAAATAAAAAGATGATGTACATGTACTCAATAGTGATGACCAAAGACCACCACTAAAATCAAGACCGAATATGCAAGACCAAGACCGAATATGCAAAACCAAGACCAAATATGCAAGACTAAATGAAAAATTATTACTTCTATATCTCTTGTATTTGAAATTTTTGGTTTGCGAACAATTTATACTTTAGAGGATGGTTAAATTCTAGTTTTCACAACTATCGACATTATTTTCTTTAAAAGCTAGCAAGTATGACAGGAAATTTCAGCATTTAAAGTTATTGTTTTTTATTTAGATTATTTAAAAAAACGTAAGTATCAGATTAAATGAGCAAGACCAAGACTTAATACACAAGACCAAGTCCAAGACCGAGAGTATATTGCTTCTACTATCAATTTAAAAATCTATTTAGCCGGCATATATACAATAGTAATTAGTAATTACGCATCCACTTTGATAATACATCGATCACGTATTTAAAAAATATCACCGTGGATAGCTGGTCCCATTGACAAGGGTGAGAACTTGCCCCAATCAGTAATCTTTATTGACGATCGCTGAGTCCAAAGCTCGTAGATTTAATGCTGGACTGAAACTCCATTCATACAAGTTTTGTTAGCTGTGCGCGCGCAAATTCCGTTGCTTGATGAAATTTTACGCTCAACACATCAAAAGAAGTATCACTTCAACCATCAATCTTAAACAAATTCACCATTCCCGCCATTGCATTTTGGTTTCAAATTTAGACACTTCTTCCACGTCATTTAGAGAAATTGCAAGCATAATCCAACCTATGCCTTTCGAGCATAGCACTAAAACCATGATCGTACCATATAACACATACCAATCAGGGAGACATTTCCCATCGCAACCCAACCTAAAGCCCATATTACATCTTCACACCAGCCAATCAACAACATTATACACATAAACGAAATACAAAATTTGTTTCTGTCCAAATAAAAAAACGACTATAGGACAGTGGATAAAATGCTTATAATGACTAATAATTTAAGAGAGACAAAATTCGATTCCCCGCATACGGTTTCTTCTGAATCATGTTGAATTAATTAGGCTCAAAAATACAAATAAGTAAATTAATTTCATATATTTCGACTTTACGGTTTTCCACGCGTAGGCAGGCAGGAACGGGCTATACATATATATATGGAAAATTAATTATTAATTCAAACGCACAACATCGGAACGAATAAACACTTACTAAATCCAATCATAAAATACCTACATACAAACTACCTGTTTATTTATACGCTAATTTATTATACATTCATATAGTTGTATAGATGAATGTCACCTTGTATTAAATTATTGTAAAATCGACTTCCATATCATTAAACAAAAACGAATGGGGACATATTTGATCAAAATGCTCACGATACGTAAGTAATGGTCCCAGTTAATTAATAATTAACATAATTATAAATAATACACACTTCGCATTGCGTTGAATTTCAAAAATGAACTTTGTGTTACGAGGTGTTGAACCGCAATGTGAGTAATATTTTCAAAATATGGGACCTACAGAAAATAATTTTATGAGTTAATTAAAAGCATAAATTTTACATTAATTTATAGCCTCTACTGTCACACTGTGCTTTGTTGTTTCAAATAATTTTATGTTTTAAAATATATAATATTTTCAAACTATATCGAAGATGTACCATCATCATCATCATCATAAGGTCGTCAGTCCTAAGACTGGTTGGACACGCATCTCCACTCTTTCCTATCCTGCGCTAATCTTCGCATATCCTTAACTATTTGCGAACAGTAATCTAATCTAGGTCTACCTCTACCCCTTCTAATCTCCGTTTCTGCTTCTAATATGTCTCTGACTAGACCTTCATGACTGCGAAGGTGTCCTACTAATCTATCTCGCCTATTTCTTATTGACTTCCATAGAGTCCTCTGTTTTCCTATTCTTTCTAATACCTCTTCATTTCTAACCTTCTCTATCCACGGTATTTTCATCATTCGCCTGTAACACCACATTTCCAACGCTTATAACCTTTTCTTTTCCGCCGCGCCCACTGTTCATGTTTCGTATCAGTGCTCCAAACATACACCTTTAACAACCTTTTTCGAATTTCTAAATTAACCGCTTGCGAGCGTAGAGATACAATGAAAAATTTGTAACGTAAACAAGTTTGGGCAATTCTGTGTTATAATACAAGTCACTCACAATATCTACAGTGAGCATTGTGTTGCGTTGCCAATGCGTCGTATCGAGTTAGAAATTCGAAAAAGATTTTTAAAGGAGTATGTTTGGAACGCGGCGCTGTACGGATGCGAAACAAGTTAGAAGCGTTCGAAATGTGGTGTTACCGGCGAATGATGAGGATGCCGTGGATAGAAAAGGTTAGAAATGAAGAAGTATTAGAATGAATAGGAGAGCAGAGGACTCTATGGATGTCAATAATAAATAGGCGAGATAGGTTGGTAGGACACCTTGCCAGGTATGAAGGTCTAATCAGAGACATATGAGAGATAGAAACGGGAGTTAGGAGTTGTAGAAGTAGACCTAGATTAGATTACTGTTCGCAAATAGTTAAGGATGTGGGTTGTTCTAGTTTTATGGAAATGCGAAGATTAGCTCATGATAGGAAAGAGTGGAGGTGAGTGTCTAATCAGTCTTAGGACTGACGACCTTATGATAATGATAATGTAGATAGTTTTACTGTCCGATATAGTGACATTAGTAAATATTGGATACACAGACCACCCTACAGAAAAACAAAATATCAAATACGACAATCTTCTGGGAAATGATCCGCGGTAGTATGGCAACACACGAGGAGATCGATTGGTCAAGATACATCAGACATGACTGATTACCACGCTGGCAGCTTTAATGTAATCTTTTAATAAAACGCCGTCGACAAAACGGTGTGTGGTAGCTGCTGCCGTTTTTGTTTTTCATTTGCTGACATTATACGTCTCTACAGGCTTCTCGGTTACTTCATGATTTATTTATGGGAACGCTTTACTCTATGCAGTACACAATGTCTACCTACCATTTCTTGATTCTTAGTAACCAATGCAATGTAGTGGGATTAATTTTAGTAAAAAATATTTATCGACCTTTAAATTTCACAAAATCCTAAATAGAGATCTTGAACAACCTTCAATATAAACGGTTTGAGAATTTAGTAGATATAAATTTCAAGATGATTCTAATTCTGTCAGTTTCCAAACATCAATGCCACTTGGCAACCCGATCATAATGTGTACTTATAAATATAGTATACTGCTGGCATTATGAACTAAATATCTGACAATAATTCTGCCAAATAGTATGTTGCGTACATATATATACAAATAATTAAAAACAAATATGTTAATTAATAAAAAACATTAACAACAATCTAATTTTGAGTAAAAGTTGACATGTATTTTTAAGATAAGTTAAATAACATTCCCATTTCCCAAAAAAAAAAAAATAATAAGGAAATATTATTTTCATTCTTAATATAGTTGAGTAATTCTATTAGTTTGCATTGTCCTCCAAAGCTCACATTTTTTGCTTTCCTGGACGAAATGTGCACATCGGGTACATTATTATCATCATAAGGTCGTCAGTCCTAAGACTGGTTGGACACGCACCTCCACTCTTTCCTATCCTGAGATAATCTTCGCATTTTCCTAAAACTAGAACATTCCACATCCTTACCTTTTCCGAACAGTAATCCAATCTAGGTTTACCACTACTTCTCTTAAATCCTGTATCTGCCTCTAATATGCCTCTGACTAGACCTTCATGGCCTGAGAAGGTGTCCTACCAACCTACCTATCTCGCCTATTTTTTACTGACTTCCATAGAGGTCTCTGTTCTCCTATTCTTTTTAATACCTCTTCATTTCTAACCTTCTCTATCTACGTTATCCTCATCATTCGTTGGTAACATCACATTTTGAACACTTCTAACCTTAAAATAATTCGAAGTGGTCTGTATTCTGTCGAAACTGCCAGACGCGGATCGCGATTTCGATCTTTTTGGATCTCATCAGCGCGTCGGAGGCGGCTCCGACAGAACACAGACCAACTTTTACCTGCTGTCTTAACAGTGCGTTTTAGAAAATACTACAAATGGCGCAGTAAACGCCATCTGTAGCACGATGCTACATTTTAGGATTACGTATGCTCCAACAAGGTCCACTTGTGTGGATATCTACTTGCTGAAAACGAATCCCGGCGTAGCTAACCTCAACGTGATAGGTACGTTAACTTAATCGAATACAATAATTCGAAGTGGACCACTTATTCGGACAAGTGGAACTTGTTGGAGCATACGTAATCCTAAAATGTAGCATCGTGCTACAGATGGCGTTTACTGCGCTATTTGTAGTACTTTCTAACTTCTAACCTTTTTTCTTTTCCGCCGCGCCCACCGTCCATGTTTCGCAGCCACACAGCGCCGCGCTCCAAAAATACACCTTTAACAATCTTTTTCGAATTTCTAAATTAATCGTTCGCGAGCATAGAAGTGATTTCCTTTTATTGAAGCTGCTTTATACCTCTACTACTCCTTCCGTCCTACTTCCTAGATACCTAAAATCATCCATTTCTTCTAGTCTCCGTCTTTTCATTCGCTCTTTCCCTACTTTTTCTCCCCTTGTATACCAGTATTTTTGTTTTACTTGTACATCATGTACGACTTATTTTTCTTTAGAAAATCCAAAATGGTGGATCTAATTTTAAATTGGTTCATAAGAATGCATGATGTGACATGATCTTCAACTGTTTATAACAGTTCCTGGTCGTAAGTAGACGGCAGAACGGATGGCATATCATTCGGTAAGACAATTCAATTAAGCAAAAGCCGCTACGCGACGTTTCCGAATCCCAAACTGAATAAGTAATGCCATAACAATGCAGAATCCTATGCATTTAAACTACCTCTGCTCGGACGGAATTTAAATGGATATACGACGGTCGGAATTTGTAATTGAAATTGAACGGTGCGACGTGGGTAGCGGTGGCTACAGCGCGGCATTTGCGGTATCCGCGAAATGAACATTTAAAACATTGAAACATTTCGAAAGTTCCATGCAAATAGTGAAGACGAACAAGTAAACGAACCAGATGCACAGTTCAATTCTCCGCTTCTTATGAAATTTATAACTGCCAAGCGGTCTCCTCGTGTCGAAACGTTCAAACGATAAATCAAATCGCAAATTGCCCTTCATTATAAAATATTCACAGACAAAAACGCTATGTGCATATAGCAACATTACAGACTGCCTACCGCTTACATTGCGAATTAAATTAGAAACAGACAACATAAGAGATAACATACCACAACACAGTTGTAACAGTGGGACACAACACAGTTCCAAACATATAAATCGTAATACAACATAACACTTTTACACATTTAACAATAGAGAACAATATACAACACAGATTCAATGAAACCCAACATTATAGTTCCAACAAAATAGATCGTAGTAAGCTTAACACTTAAATGGAACATGCACACACACAGTTATTCAATATATTTTCAATAAAGGTGATACTTAATAAAGTACCCAGTACTGCTACAACACATATCATAAGTTTTTAAGGCTATACCACAACCAACGCAATAGTGAAGCACAACGGACGCAACATACCTACCACAACACAGTTACAAGAATGAATACAATGGGCGCAATATACCACAACACAGTTGCAAGAATGAATAGAATGAACTCAAATGTCACAACACAATTCAGGAATACATACAACGTGCGCTACATACCACAAGAAAGTTGTAGCAATGAATACAATGGACATAACATACTACAACACAGTTGCATTAATGAACACAATGCACGTAACATACCACAACACACTTGCAGCAATTATTACAATGGAAGCTACATACTACAACACAGTTGCAAAAATAAATACAATAGAAGCTACATACCACAACACAGTTGCAAGAATGAATACAATGAACTCATGATATCACAACACAGTTCAAGAATACTTACAATGGACGCAACATACCACAACACAGTTGCAAGAATGAATACAATGAACGTAAGATATCACAATCTAGTTCAAGAATACATACAACGTGCGCTACATACCACAACACAGTTGTAGCAATGAATACAATGGACATAACATACTACAACACAGTTTCATTAATGAATACAATGGACGTAACATACCACAACGCACTTGCGGCAATTAATACAATGGACGTAACATACCACAACACACTTGCAGCAATTAATACAATGGAAGCTACATACTACAACACAGTTGCAAAAATAAATACAATAGATGTAACATACCACAACACAGTTGCAAGAATGAATACAATGAACGCAAGATATCACAACACACTTCAGGAATACATACAATGGACGCAACATGCCACAACACAGTTGCAGCAATGAATACAATGGACGTAACATACCACAACACACTTGCAGCAATTAATACAATGGACACAGTATACAACTGCAGACTGGCAGTAATGAATACAATGGAAGCTACATACTACAACACAGTTGCAAAAATAAATACAATAGATGTAACATACCACAACACAGTTGCAAGACTGAATACAATGAACGCAAGATATCACAACACAGTTCAGGAATACATACAATGGACGCAACATACCACAACACAGTTGCAGCAATGAATACAATGAACGCAATATATCACAAAACAGTTGCAACAATAAATACAATGGACGCAATAGAATTTTAAAGAAATTATGTGGCATGTACATATGTACATGAATAGCAAAATCATAACAATTTATTTAATGCGAAAATATTAAGATTGGAAATAATTAGAGGCAAAAAGCAACCAACTAAATAACCCGTAGGTATTAAATTACACCTCAATAAATCAAAATTTGCGACATAAACATGGTCTAATTATAAAATTCGTTGTAACGACCATGCCGCATTACGTACAGAGTGCTTCGCTCTTTTTATCGCTAATCCGTGCTGAAGTAAATACACACGTTGGCTGTTATTTGTCAAACGGTTGACGGATTTATCCGACGAGAGATTAAACAGTTGGTGAGCTGTATTAAAAGAAAATTGAGATTACGTAGGAGGCTCACCCAACAAACCCAACTACTTAATATAAAGTATTTGACGTCCCTGATTTTGCCACCTTGAGATAGCCCTTTCCTTAACAGTACCCTACACCAGTGGCTGGGTTTCCACATGTGACTCTTTCGCCACTTGAGTTGACTTTTCGCCAATGTCTACGTGAGAGAAGCCACTGGTGGTGCTAAACATTAGGTAACGAATCAAATGACGCGATTACTGATGAATTGCCACAGCTAACAGTGAAGCGAAGATGTAGAAGGTGTGATGTTACAGGGGGTTGAAGAAAATACCATGGATGGAAATTACGAGGTGTTGATAAGGATAGGAAACAAAGAGCCTTATGGAAGTCAATAAGGACGAGAAACAGAATGGTAGGACACCTTCTGAGGAAGTCATATATTATATTCCTGTTCGTAAATAGTTAAGGATGTGCGATGTTTCAGGTTTTCGGAAATGCGAAGATTGGATCAGAATAGGAAGGCTTCTGCTCATCTAATCTCCAGAGCGATGACCTTATGATGACAATATAATGTACTCTTCGATACCTTCATTGACAGTTTGGTTCTTCAATTTCTAAAGTTCTTCGACCCTTTTCCTAGATTGCTAAACATGAACCAGTTGATATTTCAAACGATGCAATTACAATTAAGTTCATATAGACTTGTGTCGAAACAAGATTGATTTTATAGTACTTCGATCTGAACACGTTATGATGCTGCCGAAAAAACAAAACCTTCATGGCGAATGGTCTCATCGTTCTTATTGACTTCATGCGATTTAGTACGCGCGGTAAAAGAATTCCACAATGTGCATACGATGAATATAAATTAAAATACAAGCTTAATCTCATGTTAAAAATATCGACATTTATTATTCGTCAAAACAAAAACATGAACAAATGAATATAATCCTATCTAGAACGTTTCATAATTGCTTCGGAAAATCCTCGAAAAACGCATGTATTCCTATTTTCAGAAACCTTTTAAAATGTCACAGTTTGACCGAACGAGTTAATGAACTTTTACCGGATAAGAACCGACAAAATCCGTTCTCCATTTCCAGCCTTAATTATTACTGTATTAGTTTGCTGGAAATTAATCTCTTTCATCCCCACTGGATGTGATATTGCAGTTAGTCCGCAGCAGCTACCCGAATCTCCGATTACCTGACCGTATTAGGTAGCCCTACACTTTGAATACGACATATTAAAACTAACTACCTACTAACCGCAGAAAACATAACTATGGAAAATTCAAATACCTCTATAAACGTATTATTTTAAGCTTATTTGTAACAAAATTGCCAAATCAACACATAATTATTGTATATAAATACATAATCATCTTACATTATTGAAAAAAAAAATTAGTCGAATGCAAGTGTAGCTAACGGAAATAATTTTTCTTGAATAAGACATTCCTTTAGTTTAAATTTAAACGTTCTTGCTCAACAAGAAGGGCACAGGGGATTTTGACGATATTTTTGTTTGACAGACATGTAGGCAAGTATGCTTACACAGACAGACATAGACACACAGACAGACAGATAGACAACTAGGAAGACCTTTAAAGGCTTCGTTGTTCATTTTGAATTATATAACCGTAAAACCTGTCAGATATGGGCGATTTTGACTCACGCACTAAGAGATTCCGACCCTCCCCTATCCCGAGGTTGTGTCGAGTAGAATACCGGTCACAAATTTCCGGAACATTCCTGATTATTTCCGGAAACTTCCCTGAATTCCTTTTGTTAAATGTATAACCTATAGGCTGAGGCACATCAAAGCCGCTGCCAGTATCGATCGCCTGCGGCATTCGTTCAAAAAAATGTGCACATCCTCACTGACTCACTGCTAGGACTTTATATCTATTGTTAATTAATTACGACGAAAAACAATGATCAAACTATCAGGGGGCGGCATATTATCGTACACCATTTGCCTTGCTCATGTATGACTAAGGTAACCATACGTCCCGGATTGGCCGGGACAGTACCGGATTTCCACCTTGCGTCCCGGATTTTTCTATAAGCAATACTTGTCCCGGATTCAGGTTTTTTGTCCCGGATTTGTCCAGAATTTTTGAAAAGGTTCTTATTTTCAATATTTATTTTAAAAATATTTCAACTAGAATTTTACGAAAATTAGCAGAGTTCTTTTTCTGCCTGCCTGGCACAAATGTTCTACCCCCCCGTCCCGGATTTGAAATAAAAAAATATGGTCACCTTATTGTATGACTCGTCCAAAATCATGCCATGACGACTACATTAGCCCACTCGGTTCATAACGTGTCATTACTGGTAAGCGGATTTAATATATTTAATAACCATTAAAAACGATAACTAATTCAGTACGGCTTATTTATTGCACAACGATCGATTTATTTATTGATATATTTAGTCGCAGTATTTATTAAAACAGTATCGTATTTTACAACCGAGATCGTTATATTATGAATGAAAACTTGCTCAGAACTTTCACATGCCATGCACATACCTAATAAATGCGCGTTTGTATAACATTACGTAGGCCCCAGTTATGCCCTTTTTTATCATATTCCGAAACGGCTAATTAAATTTAAACTGTATTTACGATACGATAACGCAAATGCAAAGAGAAAGTAATTTTACTCTATCACGCGGTACATGATCCACATCGTGCATAATTAAACGTCGGCCGGTAGTTACGGCATACACATAAACGTGTACGTACAATCCCACATATATTACCCATTACACACATAAAGGCGTCTGATAAAATACGTTTGTTAATTAATTTGCAATGACTTACTCTTATAGACCACGCAACTGGAACTTTCATTCCCATCTTTAGCCGAGATTATAATAACCGGCCTGAACACATGAAAAGTGATTCAGATAAACGCCTGCTAAAATATCACATCCTTTGATCACTAACTAATCGATTAGCTAATAAACTAATTAATTGATTGGTTAATTAATTAATTAGAGACGTTTACGTTTCTTAATTTCTAGATTTTATACATACAGTCGACTCTCGTTAATTCGAAATATTACGAATTATAGAGAATTTGAAATGGTTCGAAATTTTTGAGAGAAAATAACTAAAATAAAACAAACCAATTCATGCGGAAGTGTGTCAAACTAATTATAACAAAAGCAAACGCTCGATAATACGATGATACATGTTTGAAATTGCCTCAAAATGTATGTATGTACTTACAAATCTTTCTGTCTCTTTCTTTCTGCAACTTTGAATTGTAGAGTGTTTGACGCCGATGAGTTCGAATTAACGCGTCATTTTGATACGTAGCAATGATTTTTTCATTCGAATTACCAAGTGCATAAAAATGTACTGATTTAGTTCGAAATATAAAGAGATTTTGTAGGGAACTCGTGATAACTTCGAATTATAGAAAGGTTCGAATTACAGAAGGTTTGAATTAACGAGAGTCGATTGTGTTAACCGTTAACAGCAGATATTGTAACTAATAACTTCAAACAGTTTTTGCTGTGAAAATCAGAAAACAAAGTATTTTTTAGCGTTCCGTACGTCCGAATGAAATACGGAACCTTAAAAGGATCACTCGTGTGTCTGTCTGTCCGTCTGTCACAGTCGATTTACTCCGAATCTACTGGACCGATTAAGTTGAAATTTAGTACACGTATGAATTTCTGTGAGCCAAACACGGACGCATAACGTAAACAAATTAATTTTGAACATGTTGGGGACCAATAGAAAATTAAATAAAAAAGTTTTCCAAACTGTATCATGTGACATATCAAATGAAAGGGCTTGTTGTAAAGGTCTCAAATATTTATAGTTTTAAAATAAATAGTTCTAAAGTTATTTAAGAAACTAGATGAAAATTGGCCATTTCGAAACTACTGAACATAAAATTTTGAAAAAAATACAGAAAATAATTTTTTAATTATAGATCACAGGAAAATTAATAAGTCTATGGTCTAAACACAACGTGGTAAATCTTTCAACAAGGGCGAACATGTTTTCTTCAACTACAATGTTGTTTTTTCGGTTAGGGTTCGAGTCATTATAGGATCACTTATGTGTCTGTCCGTTTTTAATAAAACAAATTTCTTTCTTAGAAATTTACATAAAAATTCTGCAATAAATACATTTTCATTTCTAACGATGCGACCCGACGGGCCACTTTGATATTCCGATATGGAAACCCTTTAGGATTATTAACCATTTACCCGTTTGTGTAAAGTAAAAATTTTACTAATGTATTCACAATTACTGTCAAAATGCCAGAAAACATTCCTAAAAAACTATCACAAATTATCTCACATATATATACTTATAAATATGTAGGTACAATCATTTGTTGTTTCTTGTTGGCAAATTATACCTATTACTATCCTATACTTTTCTATGGATGTGGTAAGCATCAGCTACTTCAATTTCCTTTCTTGGACGATAAAATTAAGCTTAATGGTTGCTAATTGCGTCACAAATCACAAACACTAATTACTTGATTACCGGCAACGACAACGAAAGCTTCCACTTTTGTCAACTACATTCTACGTATACATTAGTTCATTCGTTAAGGTAAATCAAAATATACATGCATACAATTACACATTTTGTATCATCATTTATGGCAAAAAGCACAGAGTTTGTTAATAAAAACTATTAATCCCGTGTTTTTTCTTTTAAATCAAATAGGGAACATAACATATTCAATATTGTCAAATCATAAAGTATCACTTAGAGAAGACAATTCTTTTAAGACTAATTGAGCGATCTGGCACTTTTATTTTTCTCAGTTCTTACCGAGATAACGTTAACAGTTTTTTTAAATCGTTATTTTCTTTTTTCGTCTACGGAGATAATTAAATTAGTACAAAGTCCATTTGCGCACGAGAGTGAATGAAGAAACCGGAGACCGGAAATTGTTCCACCAACCGACTAATTTATTAATTACTGAAACGTACGATAAAAAGCACAAGATCTTTAACGAAAGTAATTAGTGGATAAGAACGTCCAGTTTTTCTTTGTTATCGGTGGCCGAAAGGAGAAGATAACTAATCGAAAAGGATTGTTCTTGGTCATGGCGCTACTTATAGCTTCCGCTTAGTTATCTGTCTATACGTTTGTTTTCAGATAAGCAAAAGTTGCTTTTCCGGTTAATGATGTCATAATCGCATCTCAAACGAAAAAAAATACATGTCCAATATACTAAAGTGGCACAACGTACATCTAAAAGCTGTGTGGATTAATCCCACAGGAAGACAATAAAGTATTGAAGCTAAAAAAACAGAGACTCATATAAGTAGGTAAAATCTAAACCGGCTGAATGAGACTTTTTTTGGTCGTAGGCTCTTCAACTACGACAACTTAAATTCCAACTTCCTTGCGACAAAAACAAGGATAAATGATCAACATATATGAAACATATTATCAAGGACAGGTCCAAGGGCACCATTAAATAAAGTTACAACCCCTGAATCGTTAACAATGCGTTTTAATAATAACAATCGAGTTTTGCTTACAATTAAAAGGATCGTCGCCTGGATAAAAAAGAAAGAATAAATGAAAACGATCAGTAACGAACTTGCTCGGAATAAGTTATAAAATGCAAGTTTACGACCTTATTTAAATTTAAAATGCGTGCTGCAGCTATCCAAATGATCTCTTTAATTGTCAATCGTGCGCTTGCAAACGGCAGTGACCAACGGCGCTTATATAATTATACAATATTATACACGTAAAGGTACGTACTTAAGTTAGAACAACCGCTGCCGTTTTTCACGGAATTACAAGACGACGACGGACGGACAGACGCTTTTGTGCACATTAATACAGACGCAATTAAGATGCTATCGTAAGTAGCATACGGACAACAACAACAATAATAACATCAGCCAACGCATGCAAATTGAAATTATGCATTAATAAATTAAAACATTTTGTAATGAAATTACCCGTTGAATGAACCACATTCAGATAATTCTTTTAGTTTTTAAAATATGTATAGAGGAATGCTACAAACATTAATTTCCAGCAAAGGTAAGTGTTAAGCAAAGCAGAGCATTCAAATAGGCAGTAGAGGAATCTCCTTGGAAACATTACAATAAATAAAATATGTAAACACTCATTGGGCAGAACAACAAGTAAAGTTTTCGTCTAAAAATTAAAGATTTTTAATGTAATAATTCACAAGGGAGAAACAATTAGTGACAGTAATTAATAATAATAATAATTCACTTCACTGTAGCATACTGGTCCTTCGAGCCGGATTTGAACCAGCGACTTATGGATACATTCGTTTAGTACTTCTATCTCATCGACATGATGTTACAAATTTAATCATACAAGGCCAGCATTTAAAGCAATCACAGGCTAGTACACAATCCACATTAGCAGCTATTCGAAAAAAATATTGGCTTTTTTCAGGTAAAGAATTGCTGCCGTTCTAAAGCCATATCCTTATATCAAATTATGGGTAATTTACTTTCACATAGGGTTGAATCTGCAGGGTCATTCATTCATAGTGGCATTAATTATACCGATCTTGTATTAATTAAAAATAAGTAAGGTCGCGGTACTCGAAACAGTATTGGGCATTATTAGATATTAGAAATATATTAGACTGCAAACAGTACCTATGATGTACACCAGATTTACTTTAGAATTTGTAAAATTAAGCATATCGATGGCACTCTTGTCGGAACACAAACCAACCACTACCGCAAGGTGATACCCTTCAAGAGATCCTATTAGCGGCCAATAAAAAACCGCTTTACTTCCCATAAACCTGACTCGCCACACCGTTATGTAAGAGTTATTCAATACATTAGAGACATACGTAGGTACCACAACATAATAATGAACGGGCGGGTGTGACGAAAATAACACACGTACAAATACATGTACATAAAAACGTACCCGCGAAGATTTGGGGGGAATGAACGAAATGCACCTGCTCCTTATACATTAATGTATGGTGTTAATAACGCCAACACATGTCAGATGTAAATGATTTAACTGCTAATTTACATACCTGGTATTAGGTACCTTCTTATTCCTATTTCCACAGGTAGACACAACAGTTGCGATGTCGTTTTTTCATTTTTTCCCTACCAGGGCCGGACTGACCCTTGACTGTACTTTCAAATACGTTGTTCTCGAAAACGGTGCTTTCAGATTTGTCCGAAGACTGATTGAACACGAACCCCTAATAGGTCAATCATCGTATTTTCCGGATACTACATAGTCACACGTTTCTAACTACTTATTTGCGAACAATAATCCGCCCTTCGTTACTCCTGTTTGTGCTTGTAATACTAGCCCTTTATTTGTCTAGTGTTTCACTATCCCATCTTTCCTTTTCTCTATTAACATCCATAACAGTCACTGATATTCATTTTCTCCTATCCGAAAGACAATTTTTGAGTATAACCGAGCGGCATGGCTTAGAGGTTTAGACTATTGCTTAGCATTCGGGAGGAGCCCGGTTCGATTCCGGGATCGTCTGCCTTGGTCCAACTTTTTCTGTAGTTTCCTTGCATCCCTTTGCTAAATGTTGGGGTAGTGACATTCCATAGATAATCTTTCATTCTCTTCTGTCTTCATTTCATCCATCTCAACTTTCTCACCCGAACTACAACCCACCCCATTCCCACGAGGAGGTTGAAGGGGGCTTTCTGCCCTACCTTCTGACGTAGTCTGGAGGGACTGCCCGCCCACCAGCATTAGTGGCTGGTGGGAATGAAACTTACTTTTTGTTTTACTTATTTGAAATGTGACAGTAACAATTTTTGAAAACAAATGTACAAAATCCTACTAATAAGAAAAACTAATGCATTTCAAATTGTTTTCAACTGCGTAGTTTACCAAAGCATTCAACATATTCTGAAAGAAGTACAAGCCACGTCATTTGTGAAGAAAATACATGTCTTGTATGTCCCAGCGATTTTCTTCCGACAGTGCAGCAAACTGGCTGACAGGCAATGCATTTTTCCGGCTGGAAATCGACGTGCACCCATAATATCCACATAAAACATTACATTTTGTGGGAACGTGTAGTAACTGACGCTGAGTGACAGACGCTCGCGTATTAAAAGTAACATTGCGGTTTGCAGAGCTGTGTAAGTTTCAATATTTTTTTCACACAAACCGTATTTGCGGTTTGCGGTGTCATTTAAGAAGGAATATTAATTCTGAACGACTCACTCAGACCTAACGGTTGGTCGAATGTAGCCAGACTTTTTTATAAGGAATGCAAGAGCCAGTCAGTCGACTAAAAACCGCCACAGTACGTTTGGAATCTATCAAATAAACATACACCACCTGGTCGCAACACTTGTAACTAGAATAAGAAATTACATGAAATGTAATAAGTCAAAAATTTTCACTTTATGCAAAATCGAATAAAAAGTAGAATAAAAAAAACTAATAGCACCAAACAACAACAAACACCTTAAAAACTGTGTATGCAGGTACTGCAAAGCGCGAATTCACCGTTTTGGGGACGGTTAGCATAAGGCCACTTTCACACAATGCGATAACGACACGATTTACTGCACGCGATTTGTCGTATCGTATCGGAACGCCGCTTTCACATTATACGACTAAATACTGTTTCGACAACGTTCAAAGTTGAAATGAGGGCTTACTTATCCTCGCAATGTTGTCTGGTTTAGTTGTAAAAAACAGTAATTCCATTAAATCGACTATTTCGTAATGGAATGTTTTTTTCATTGAGAACATCGGTAATTTTTTGTAAACATCGGTATATTGATTATGAGCGAGTTCATACTCAACCACAATCTTTTTTGAGTACTGAACTCACGCCTGTATACTTAATTAGAAAAATGTCTATTGCTGTTTTTCCAACTCTAAATATTGTGGTGACACTCGAATTGAGCACAGAGCGTAAGCAGGTAAACAAGTAATTATCGAGGGTTTGTTGATCAAGAAAGGAATTGAGCACAGGGATCATACAGGTAGCAAATAAAATTACCGATGATAAGAACAACATTAACGTTATAATGTTGCCAAATATAACTTGTTTGTAAAGGGCGGGAGAAATTAATAAAAACAAGGGACTACCCTTATGCAATTATAGTTATCATTGTCTTGTACAATAAATAACATGTCTTCAATAAAATTTGGACCGAACAGTCCTCTAGTGTCTCTAGAACAACCAACGCTTGCGAGGAATTCCATTCGAAATTTAAGAAAGAAAACGTCTCTTCGAATCCCAATGTCTATTCTTTTTTAAAGGTTCTGATTGAAATTCAAACAGACACTTACATAAAAATAAATTCAGTTAACCAAGTTAAAAAAAAAATTAGGATGGTGAAATATCAAGATACGACTATGCAAAATGTATTTCTTATAAAAATATCGTTAGTTAATATTATGTATCTAATATAAAGTTGAAATATTAATCCTATAAGTACTTGTAACAAATAAACAAAAT
>NW_020438954.1:1518059-1526459 GCF_000699045.2 Agrilus planipennis
TATTTGTTCCGGTCACTCCAAAATTTTTTAGACGGTAAAACCTTCACCTCAAATGAGGAGGTCAAAAACCTCCTCGATCAGTTTTTTGCCAGCAAAGACCAAAAATTTTATGAGCGTGGAATTATGCTACTACCAGAAAGATGGCAAAAGGTGTTGGACCAGAACGGTCAATATATAATTTAATAAAGTATTTGTTTATTATACGGAAACTGTCTTTCATTTCCACAACAAAAAACGAAATGACTTTCCTATAATAACATACAGGCACTCCATGCTACGTGACAATGAAGCTGCAGAATTTGCCTGTTTATTAATTCGATGTACAAAACTTACTGAATCGACAATTTTTTATATCAAATTAATCCAATCATACACTCATTACTTTGCATGTCCATCAGTGTGAAGTAGGTACTAAACTAATTTTGTTAAACAAACAATTGTAATTCCATTCTCACTTCTGCCCAATTGCCTGTCATTTAGTTTGATGTATTAAACTAATCATTTTTCGTCTCTTTGTCTCCAATTAATCATTCTTATGTCTACTAATTCCACACAAGTATTTACTTATTTGCCTGTCAATTAGTTTAAGTAGCACACTTAAACTTTTTCCTTTCGAAAGAAAAACAATGTAAAAGTACAAGCATTCGCTTGTATGTCCTATTATAATTAATTACAGTTTGAAATATGCAACCCACCTCAAACTCATCGATTGGAGATCGCATTTCTAATAATTAAGTTCGCGACACGCACGCAGATAATTAGAGCACGCACAGTGTGCGACTTTGGGGGCTGAGCACCGTCGTCGTCGCGATGGAATCTAAACCACGAGCGATTAATTGAATAACTCGGATATTTATGGTTCGACAACGGACAGAATGGAATAACTACACCACACACTATGCCGATTTATCGGCCGCCCGCCGGTCATATTATGCACGAGATGATGCATCATTTTGACGCGTCACGTTTCAACAGGTGGTTTCATGAGATCTTGTCGTAGAGTGCGGACGCAATGGCATGTTGAAGAAACACAAAGAAATTATAATAATATCGCCAGTTAACACCCAACATGGGAGCAGCTTTAACTGTTTATTACAGTTTTATTATAATTTCCATTACGAAAGGATTTATTAAAGGATGTAAAAGTCGTCCTGCTAAACTAGTCCACTCACTAACACAAGTATTAGTTACTAAATAGCTTACTACCTACTACCTTTGGTCTGCTTAGTTATCATACTTGACCAAACTATTGAATTCAATCGTACATTCGTTCGTGTGGTTTATTCCCATTAGAGCAATCATGCATTAGTTGGTGTGCCTGTCAATTAGTTTCACATACTAAACTATTTTTCAGTATTTGTATTAGCTTTAGTCACGTACTCATTTGTCTATAAATTAGCCTGATGTACTAGAGCATGTCAACTAACTATTTTTATATCACTTTAGGTCAATCATACAGTTGCCTGTCAGTTAGCTGACTTGTCTGTCAATTAGTTAGGTGCCAGTGTTAATAATCCTTATGTAACCATTTTTATGTCTCTTTGGACTAATCATGTATTAGTTCCTCTGCCTGTCAATTAGTTCTTAATGTCAACTAACTGACTCTAGAAATACATTCTTCGGCTTGTTTGTTAATTTGTTCTATGTAGTGATCTTAACACGTGTGCTATCTAGCAATTATTTTTCGGTGTATCAAGCCTAATCAAATAATCATTCGTGCGCCTGCCAATTAGTTTGAGATAATGAACTAAATTTAAATTAAGGGAAAATTGTGAAAAAATGAATTTTTACATTTAACACACAAATAGTAATTAAATCCATAATTGAATCGTTACTATTCATATAGGAACCCTTTATATTCTGTCTTCCAGAAAAACTGCCGAATTCTTCTTAGATTGTGTTTTAGACGGAAGGATCTTAAATCCTTCTCAACAGGTTAGGTAATGAAGTCTCGACCGAGGACATAAAACTCTGGCGTGACTAGGAACAGCGTAGTAAAGTTGGAAGAACTAAAGAGTTTGCGGTCGTTTTTATGCAGTTATTATTAAGGGAAAACGTGGCGCTTATTAAAAAGTTTTTCGGTTGAGAGTCGGGTTGGGTAGTCAACTGACTAAGGGCTTATCGAAGCGACGATGTCGACGTACTCTATTATCATTAATTTTAGTCGGAGCAGACTGTTCGGTTACGTCGTTTTGCAGACGCCAGAAAAAAGATATTAAGAAACATAAATAATAATTAACGAAAGAATAATTTACTTTTATTCGATACACATGGAACGTGGCATAAATACAGAAGGAAAGCTACACGGCTCGAATTACGAAAAAATTATTGCTGCGTGTTTTCGTTTTTCTTTAAATGAGTACATTTACCATTGTCACTTTGGTGCATCATCTTTATTCGTCACAGTAATTCATTTTCGGCTTTGGCAATGATAGACGAACTAATTCATTTCAGGATTTAATCCGAGGGTTGCATTGTCTTGATTAAGAGAATACTCTGGATCCCTCAATTTGTCAAAATTTAATCACTTCCAGATAATGGAGCTCAAGTAACTTGCTCTTCTTTCAAGGAGTTACGCAAAGCACTGTATACAGGGTGTTTCATTAGCCGTTTCAGAGAATTAAATTTAGTATTGTAGTTAATATATTGAACAAATATCTCAATAGTAGATTTTCCAGTCGTGAAATTTTCGAAATAAGTAAAAAAACTTCTTCGGACTTGTCGTATTAGAAAAGTATCACTTTCATAATATAAGAAGAAAGATTACGAAATTATACTTGGCTTTAAAATGAGCTAAAGTACTGCTCAATAATCTGCCATTTCGAACTCACTGGGCTTCATCGGCACGCCGTGGACTCTTCCGACAGAACTGAAAAACTGAAAACAGCGCAATAAACGCCATCTGTAGATATTTGCCATTATTTGTATAGTTATGCAGGCGTAGTTTCAGGTTGATAAGTCGATACACTCAATAGAAAAGGATCATGCTAAATATCCATACACCGTACATTTTAAGAAGTATATCTATAAGGGTTCCCACTAGTTAACACAGAATCCTTAAAAATTTCTTGTTTTTTTTCTTAAGTACATAACCAAAAACAAATTAAAACTCAACTTTAGAAAGTAAACAAGAACAACAAAGTAGACGCCTAATTAAAAAAGAAGTAAGGTAATTAATGAGTAATTATTATCGTAGTGAAATTACGAAGGCTATAAATTTTATAAGGTTNCTTATAAATATGTAGGTACAATCATTTGTTGTTTCTTGTTGGCAAATTATACCTATTACTATCCTATACTTTTCTATGGATGTGGTAAGCATCAGCTACTTCAATTTCCTTTCTTGGACGATAAAATTAAGCTTAATGGTTGCTAATTGCGTCACAAATCACAAACACTAATTACTTGATTACCGGCAACGACAACGAAAGCTTCCACTTTTGTCAACTACATTCTACGTATACATTAGTTCATTCGTTAAGGTAAATCAAAATATACATGCATACAATTACACATTTTGTATCATCATTTATGGCAAAAAGCACAGAGTTTGTTAATAAAAACTATTAATCCCGTGTTTTTTCTTTTAAATCAAATAGGGAACATAACATATTCAATATTGTCAAATCATAAAGTATCACTTAGAGAAGACAATTCTTTTAAGACTAATTGAGCGATCTGGCACTTTTATTTTTCTCAGTTCTTACCGAGATAACGTTAACAGTTTTTTTAAATCGTTATTTTCTTTTTTCGTCTACGGAGATAATTAAATTAGTACAAAGTCCATTTGCGCACGAGAGTGAATGAAGAAACCGGAGACCGGAAATTGTTCCACCAACCGACTAATTTATTAATTACTGAAACGTACGATAAAAAGCACAAGATCTTTAACGAAAGTAATTAGTGGATAAGAACGTCCAGTTTTTCTTTGTTATCGGTGGCCGAAAGGAGAAGATAACTAATCGAAAAGGATTGTTCTTGGTCATGGCGCTACTTATAGCTTCCGCTTAGTTATCTGTCTATACGTTTGTTTTCAGATAAGCAAAAGTTGCTTTTCCGGTTAATGATGTCATAATCGCATCTCAAACGAAAAAAAATACATGTCCAATATACTAAAGTGGCACAACGTACATCTAAAAGCTGTGTGGATTAATCCCACAGGAAGACAATAAAGTATTGAAGCTAAAAAAACAGAGACTCATATAAGTAGGTAAAATCTAAACCGGCTGAATGAGACTTTTTTTGGTCGTAGGCTCTTCAACTACGACAACTTAAATTCCAACTTCCTTGCGACAAAAACAAGGATAAATGATCAACATATATGAAACATATTATCAAGGACAGGTCCAAGGGCACCATTAAATAAAGTTACAACCCCTGAATCGTTAACAATGCGTTTTAATAATAACAATCGAGTTTTGCTTACAATTAAAAGGATCGTCGCCTGGATAAAAAAGAAAGAATAAATGAAAACGATCAGTAACGAACTTGCTCGGAATAAGTTATAAAATGCAAGTTTACGACCTTATTTAAATTTAAAATGCGTGCTGCAGCTATCCAAATGATCTCTTTAATTGTCAATCGTGCGCTTGCAAACGGCAGTGACCAACGGCGCTTATATAATTATACAATATTATACACGTAAAGGTACGTACTTAAGTTAGAACAACCGCTGCCGTTTTTCACGGAATTACAAGACGACGACGGACGGACAGACGCTTTTGTGCACATTAATACAGACGCAATTAAGATGCTATCGTAAGTAGCATACGGACAACAACAACAATAATAACATCAGCCAACGCATGCAAATTGAAATTATGCATTAATAAATTAAAACATTTTGTAATGAAATTACCCGTTGAATGAACCACATTCAGATAATTCTTTTAGTTTTTAAAATATGTATAGAGGAATGCTACAAACATTAATTTCCAGCAAAGGTAAGTGTTAAGCAAAGCAGAGCATTCAAATAGGCAGTAGAGGAATCTCCTTGGAAACATTACAATAAATAAAATATGTAAACACTCATTGGGCAGAACAACAAGTAAAGTTTTCGTCTAAAAATTAAAGATTTTTAATGTAATAATTCACAAGGGAGAAACAATTAGTGACAGTAATTAATAATAATAATAATTCACTTCACTGTAGCATACTGGTCCTTCGAGCCGGATTTGAACCAGCGACTTATGGATACATTCGTTTAGTACTTCTATCTCATCGACATGATGTTACAAATTTAATCATACAAGGCCAGCATTTAAAGCAATCACAGGCTAGTACACAATCCACATTAGCAGCTATTCGAAAAAAATATTGGCTTTTTTCAGGTAAAGAATTGCTGCCGTTCTAAAGCCATATCCTTATATCAAATTATGGGTAATTTACTTTCACATAGGGTTGAATCTGCAGGGTCATTCATTCATAGTGGCATTAATTATACCGATCTTGTATTAATTAAAAATAAGTAAGGTCGCGGTACTCGAAACAGTATTGGGCATTATTAGATATTAGAAATATATTAGACTGCAAACAGTACCTATGATGTACACCAGATTTACTTTAGAATTTGTAAAATTAAGCATATCGATGGCACTCTTGTCGGAACACAAACCAACCACTACCGCAAGGTGATACCCTTCAAGAGATCCTATTAGCGGCCAATAAAAAACCGCTTTACTTCCCATAAACCTGACTCGCCACACCGTTATGTAAGAGTTATTCAATACATTAGAGACATACGTAGGTACCACAACATAATAATGAACGGGCGGGTGTGACGAAAATAACACACGTACAAATACATGTACATAAAAACGTACCCGCGAAGATTTGGGGGGAATGAACGAAATGCACCTGCTCCTTATACATTAATGTATGGTGTTAATAACGCCAACACATGTCAGATGTAAATGATTTAACTGCTAATTTACATACCTGGTATTAGGTACCTTCTTATTCCTATTTCCACAGGTAGACACAACAGTTGCGATGTCGTTTTTTCATTTTTTCCCTACCAGGGCCGGACTGACCCTTGACTGTACTTTCAAATACGTTGTTCTCGAAAACGGTGCTTTCAGATTTGTCCGAAGACTGATTGAACACGAACCCCTAATAGGTCAATCATCGTATTTTCCGGATACTACATAGTCACACGTTTCTAACTACTTATTTGCGAACAATAATCCGCCCTTCGTTACTCCTGTTTGTGCTTGTAATACTAGCCCTTTATTTGTCTAGTGTTTCACTATCCCATCTTTCCTTTTCTCTATTAACATCCATAACAGTCACTGATATTCATTTTCTCCTATCCGAAAGACAATTTTTGAGTATAACCGAGCGGCATGGCTTAGAGGTTTAGACTATTGCTTAGCATTCGGGAGGAGCCCGGTTCGATTCCGGGATCGTCTGCCTTGGTCCAACTTTTTCTGTAGTTTCCTTGCATCCCTTTGCTAAATGTTGGGGTAGTGACATTCCATAGATAATCTTTCATTCTCTTCTGTCTTCATTTCATCCATCTCAACTTTCTCACCCGAACTACAACCCACCCCATTCCCACGAGGAGGTTGAAGGGGGCTTTCTGCCCTACCTTCTGACGTAGTCTGGAGGGACTGCCCGCCCACCAGCATTAGTGGCTGGTGGGAATGAAACTTACTTTTTGTTTTACTTATTTGAAATGTGACAGTAACAATTTTTGAAAACAAATGTACAAAATCCTACTAATAAGAAAAACTAATGCATTTCAAATTGTTTTCAACTGCGTAGTTTACCAAAGCATTCAACATATTCTGAAAGAAGTACAAGCCACGTCATTTGTGAAGAAAATACATGTCTTGTATGTCCCAGCGATTTTCTTCCGACAGTGCAGCAAACTGGCTGACAGGCAATGCATTTTTCCGGCTGGAAATCGACGTGCACCCATAATATCCACATAAAACATTACATTTTGTGGGAACGTGTAGTAACTGACGCTGAGTGACAGACGCTCGCGTATTAAAAGTAACATTGCGGTTTGCAGAGCTGTGTAAGTTTCAATATTTTTTTCACACAAACCGTATTTGCGGTTTGCGGTGTCATTTAAGAAGGAATATTAATTCTGAACGACTCACTCAGACCTAACGGTTGGTCGAATGTAGCCAGACTTTTTTATAAGGAATGCAAGAGCCAGTCAGTCGACTAAAAACCGCCACAGTACGTTTGGAATCTATCAAATAAACATACACCACCTGGTCGCAACACTTGTAACTAGAATAAGAAATTACATGAAATGTAATAAGTCAAAAATTTTCACTTTATGCAAAATCGAATAAAAAGTAGAATAAAAAAAACTAATAGCACCAAACAACAACAAACACCTTAAAAACTGTGTATGCAGGTACTGCAAAGCGCGAATTCACCGTTTTGGGGACGGTTAGCATAAGGCCACTTTCACACAATGCGATAACGACACGATTTACTGCACGCGATTTGTCGTATCGTATCGGAACGCCGCTTTCACATTATACGACTAAATACTGTTTCGACAACGTTCAAAGTTGAAATGAGGGCTTACTTATCCTCGCAATGTTGTCTGGTTTAGTTGTAAAAAACAGTAATTCCATTAAATCGACTATTTCGTAATGGAATGTTTTTTTCATTGAGAACATCGGTAATTTTTTGTAAACATCGGTATATTGATTATGAGCGAGTTCATACTCAACCACAATCTTTTTTGAGTACTGAACTCACGCCTGTATACTTAATTAGAAAAATGTCTATTGCTGTTTTTCCAACTCTAAATATTGTGGTGACACTCGAATTGAGCACAGAGCGTAAGCAGGTAAACAAGTAATTATCGAGGGTTTGTTGATCAAGAAAGGAATTGAGCACAGGGATCATACAGGTAGCAAATAAAATTACCGATGATAAGAACAACATTAACGTTATAATGTTGCCAAATATAACTTGTTTGTAAAGGGCGGGAGAAATTAATAAAAACAAGGGACTACCCTTATGCAATTATAGTTATCATTGTCTTGTACAATAAATAACATGTCTTCAATAAAATTTGGACCGAACAGTCCTCTAGTGTCTCTAGAACAACCAACGCTTGCGAGGAATTCCATTCGAAATTTAAGAAAGAAAACGTCTCTTCGAATCCCAATGTCTATTCTTTTTTAAAGGTTCTGATTGAAATTCAAACAGACACTTACATAAAAATAAATTCAGTTAACCAAGTTAAAAAAAAAATTAGGATGGTGAAATATCAAGATACGACTATGCAAAATGTATTTCTTATAAAAATATCGTTAGTTAATATTATGTATCTAATATAAAGTTGAAATATTAATCCTATAAGTACTTGTAACAAATAAACAAAATAATTCAAAGTAAATATTGTAGAAAATTTACTTGTTTACC
>NW_020438954.1:1528034-1594503 GCF_000699045.2 Agrilus planipennis
GGTCACTCCAAAATTTTTTAGACGGTAAAACCTTCACCTCAAATGAGGAGGTCAAAAACCTCCTCGATCAGTTTTTTGCCAGCAAAGACCAAAAATTTTATGAGCGTGGAATTATGCTACTACCAGAAAGATGGCAAAAGGTGTTGGACCAGAACGGTCAATATATAATTTAATAAAGTATTTGTTTATTATACGGAAACTGTCTTTCATTTCCACAACAAAAAACGAAATGACTTTCCTATAATAACATACAGGCACTCCATGCTACGTGACAATGAAGCTGCAGAATTTGCCTGTTTATTAATTCGATGTACAAAACTTACTGAATCGACAATTTTTTATATCAAATTAATCCAATCATACACTCATTACTTTGCATGTCCATCAGTGTGAAGTAGGTACTAAACTAATTTTGTTAAACAAACAATTGTAATTCCATTCTCACTTCTGCCCAATTGCCTGTCATTTAGTTTGATGTATTAAACTAATCATTTTTCGTCTCTTTGTCTCCAATTAATCATTCTTATGTCTACTAATTCCACACAAGTATTTACTTATTTGCCTGTCAATTAGTTTAAGTAGCACACTTAAACTTTTTCCTTTCGAAAGAAAAACAATGTAAAAGTACAAGCATTCGCTTGTATGTCCTATTATAATTAATTACAGTTTGAAATATGCAACCCACCTCAAACTCATCGATTGGAGATCGCATTTCTAATAATTAAGTTCGCGACACGCACGCAGATAATTAGAGCACGCACAGTGTGCGACTTTGGGGGCTGAGCACCGTCGTCGTCGCGATGGAATCTAAACCACGAGCGATTAATTGAATAACTCGGATATTTATGGTTCGACAACGGACAGAATGGAATAACTACACCACACACTATGCCGATTTATCGGCCGCCCGCCGGTCATATTATGCACGAGATGATGCATCATTTTGACGCGTCACGTTTCAACAGGTGGTTTCATGAGATCTTGTCGTAGAGTGCGGACGCAATGGCATGTTGAAGAAACACAAAGAAATTATAATAATATCGCCAGTTAACACCCAACATGGGAGCAGCTTTAACTGTTTATTACAGTTTTATTATAATTTCCATTACGAAAGGATTTATTAAAGGATGTAAAAGTCGTCCTGCTAAACTAGTCCACTCACTAACACAAGTATTAGTTACTAAATAGCTTACTACCTACTACCTTTGGTCTGCTTAGTTATCATACTTGACCAAACTATTGAATTCAATCGTACATTCGTTCGTGTGGTTTATTCCCATTAGAGCAATCATGCATTAGTTGGTGTGCCTGTCAATTAGTTTCACATACTAAACTATTTTTCAGTATTTGTATTAGCTTTAGTCACGTACTCATTTGTCTATAAATTAGCCTGATGTACTAGAGCATGTCAACTAACTATTTTTATATCACTTTAGGTCAATCATACAGTTGCCTGTCAGTTAGCTGACTTGTCTGTCAATTAGTTAGGTGCCAGTGTTAATAATCCTTATGTAACCATTTTTATGTCTCTTTGGACTAATCATGTATTAGTTCCTCTGCCTGTCAATTAGTTCTTAATGTCAACTAACTGACTCTAGAAATACATTCTTCGGCTTGTTTGTTAATTTGTTCTATGTAGTGATCTTAACACGTGTGCTATCTAGCAATTATTTTTCGGTGTATCAAGCCTAATCAAATAATCATTCGTGCGCCTGCCAATTAGTTTGAGATAATGAACTAAATTTAAATTAAGGGAAAATTGTGAAAAAATGAATTTTTACATTTAACACACAAATAGTAATTAAATCCATAATTGAATCGTTACTATTCATATAGGAACCCTTTATATTCTGTCTTCCAGAAAAACTGCCGAATTCTTCTTAGATTGTGTTTTAGACGGAAGGATCTTAAATCCTTCTCAACAGGTTAGGTAATGAAGTCTCGACCGAGGACATAAAACTCTGGCGTGACTAGGAACAGCGTAGTAAAGTTGGAAGAACTAAAGAGTTTGCGGTCGTTTTTATGCAGTTATTATTAAGGGAAAACGTGGCGCTTATTAAAAAGTTTTTCGGTTGAGAGTCGGGTTGGGTAGTCAACTGACTAAGGGCTTATCGAAGCGACGATGTCGACGTACTCTATTATCATTAATTTTAGTCGGAGCAGACTGTTCGGTTACGTCGTTTTGCAGACGCCAGAAAAAAGATATTAAGAAACATAAATAATAATTAACGAAAGAATAATTTACTTTTATTCGATACACATGGAACGTGGCATAAATACAGAAGGAAAGCTACACGGCTCGAATTACGAAAAAATTATTGCTGCGTGTTTTCGTTTTTCTTTAAATGAGTACATTTACCATTGTCACTTTGGTGCATCATCTTTATTCGTCACAGTAATTCATTTTCGGCTTTGGCAATGATAGACGAACTAATTCATTTCAGGATTTAATCCGAGGGTTGCATTGTCTTGATTAAGAGAATACTCTGGATCCCTCAATTTGTCAAAATTTAATCACTTCCAGATAATGGAGCTCAAGTAACTTGCTCTTCTTTCAAGGAGTTACGCAAAGCACTGTATACAGGGTGTTTCATTAGCCGTTTCAGAGAATTAAATTTAGTATTGTAGTTAATATATTGAACAAATATCTCAATAGTAGATTTTCCAGTCGTGAAATTTTCGAAATAAGTAAAAAAACTTCTTCGGACTTGTCGTATTAGAAAAGTATCACTTTCATAATATAAGAAGAAAGATTACGAAATTATACTTGGCTTTAAAATGAGCTAAAGTACTGCTCAATAATCTGCCATTTCGAACTCACTGGGCTTCATCGGCACGCCGTGGACTCTTCCGACAGAACTGAAAAACTGAAAACAGCGCAATAAACGCCATCTGTAGATATTTGCCATTATTTGTATAGTTATGCAGGCGTAGTTTCAGGTTGATAAGTCGATACACTCAATAGAAAAGGATCATGCTAAATATCCATACACCGTACATTTTAAGAAGTATATCTATAAGGGTTCCCACTAGTTAACACAGAATCCTTAAAAATTTCTTGTTTTTTTTCTTAAGTACATAACCAAAAACAAATTAAAACTCAACTTTAGAAAGTAAACAAGAACAACAAAGTAGACGCCTAATTAAAAAAGAAGTAAGGTAATTAATGAGTAATTATTATCGTAGTGAAATTACGAAGGCTATAAATTTTATAAGGTTTCTAACAGGCTCAGGGTAGATACGGCAGAAAACAAGCGAGAAAATAATGCGAAAAAGCCAGTTTTCCATTAACAGGAAAAATTAATGCAACAATTAAATTAAACCGGGGCGTATTCGTGTCCCACGGGACCTGCCGCGTGCCTCTTTCACGTAAACTACCGCCGTCCTATTACCTCGAAAATTCATTTGCTTTATTGATTTCTCGTCTTTTACGACGACGAACGCGCGATGTATATTTACTGTGTACATTTTCGTTATTCAGACCCCGAACGGATTTAAATTTTTATTCGGAAAAACCCGCCCGTATCTCATGCTTTCCTCCTCTCTCGCCGTCGCACTCATAACTGATACGTAAGCGCCGTTTAGAAATAACTTGTTAGCAGTAATAAGGGGAGAGAGAAAATCGGCTAAAACTCGGGAACTGAGTGACAGGGACAATGCAAACATGGCTAGAAACACACTCCCGTTTTAATCTATTCGTAGCTTTGTACACAGTAACTTTGAACGTATTGTGTGGGGAAAATATTAAACTTCATTCTTTTCTAAATTAAAAAACATTTTCAATCGATCGATAATATGATCAAAATATTTTCGAGAAACTAGCACATAAATAACGTTACATTAACGATTTTTTTTATATAAGGTATTCATTCTGAAATAAAAGTATTTAATAAATTTACTGTACATGTAGCAATATCTCGATTGTTGTCACACAAATCTTTTATATTTTATATTTTTGACGTGACAACGTCTTATAATTCGATGGAGCCGGCTGCACGCACGAAAAAACAAACTCATGCGGCGTTACCTCGCTCTGAGGCGTTCCATTTAAGGCTTGAAGTGCAAGCGAGAGCGCGGAACGAGCGACAAAGAGGTACAATCGGCCTCCGCGTTCGGCAGCGTTCGACATCTGCCTCTCTCCTACTTGAGTGAGCGATGCGTCCGCGTGGACAGCTGCTATACAATAATACATTTCCATTTACCTCCTTCTCTATATCCATACAAAATATCTATCAAACAAATAAAATTAAAATTTTCTTTTNATAAACTAATACTGAAGAATTAGAGTTACCTATTACGTTCATTAAAACTTTCAGGGATACCGCTTCAGTACTAATTTTTAAGTTTAAATACAAAAACAGTTTTCTCTAGTTTATAATTGATATACGTAGATGCATATTATCTTAGCATAACTATTAAAATGGCTATCATGTCCCATGACGTAACTATAGGGAAGTCAAATAAATTATAATAATAATAATGTTAAGTTAAAAGGGAATAGGTATTTGCAGTATTTGTATAATTTTTTAACAACTTAATCAATTAATAAATGACTAAATGAGTTAAAACGTGGAAATGGTATGAAAACCATTAGGGTAGGTGATGATTGTTACCTGTCTCACCACCCTGCCTTACTTGCAACTTGTCTGATCACATCTGGTAAAACTTTTTCCTAACTGACAACAGCTATCTATACTTCTATACAGATATTTCTAGATATTTACTGCTGGCTTTTAAGCATTTAAGTATTTGACAAAGATCTTAAGGATGTTTCTGATTGTCAAACAGAACCTACGATTATCAAAAGGCTGAGGATTTCAGAGCCGGCGTTATCTGAATAGTCATCGTCGTACGGACTTGGAGGCTGTGGTCAAAGATTGGTTTTCCTTCTTCGGCGAGAAAACCGATGGAATCGTTTGTCCAACATGTCGTCAACAGGTGCGATTAGTATCCTCAGGAAGCCTGTTGTCCTTCGCTGTGGGGTTGTACTGAGTGATTCCATTCATGTTGTTACTGAAGAAGAAGAAATCCTGGACCACGGCATCAAGCCCGAACATCGAGAACTGATCTGAATCTACTCTGTTGCTTAACGTGTGTAATATGCCGTAGATTCAGTCTGGTAAGAAGATACCTACCGAGCGACATGACCTAGAGGTTTAGACCATTGTTTATTATAGCTCGGGACAACTCCGGCTTCATTCTGGGTCTGTCTACCCTGGTTCAAGTTTTTCTGAGGTTTCCTTGGTTACTTGGGCAGTAATACTCCACAGATAATCTTCTGTGTTTATTCCATCCGTCACCTCAACCACTACCCACCCATTTCTACAATTCATAATTCGTGGTCCGGGGGCGCGGCCCACCCACTAGCTCATAATGGTGGTAGGAATGAAACACCCAAAGGTTTCATTTTTTAATATCCTTCAAGCACGGGTAGATGATAAAAAACATAATAAAGGATATTAAGTTCTTAATCAGATGAAAAATTCGAAATCGCGATCCTTGTTTGATAGGTTAATATGCTTGAAACACCTTCGTCAAACATTTTGAAATACATAGTATATACTCGTAGTAAATAGTAATAAATGAAGATATAACGCCTATATCACGGTATAAGAAAAAAATATATATTACATAACCTATTATAATTGTGTCTGTCGAGCTTTCGGTAAACTGAACTCGAGCCCCCTGGGATATTTTTCTTAATCACAGATTCAATTCCGTTTATCCCCGATCTCATTTTCTCTTCTTCGGAGTAACTTGTTTACCGACTCGGCTTGTGAAAACTCCGGTCGCGAGCCGCATCTCGAACCACTGCGGTAACTCTCCCTTTCAGCCCCTTAGATTCGTCTTGTTTAGCATTCAATTTACCTAAATTAGAGAGCGTGGAGTCGGGAAAGCGAGACGGCATCAAAGGCGGCTTTAGTTAAATACCATTCCGAATAAACGGATTTCAAGGAACGAGAATGCTGTTTCCGCAATAATTCGTTCTGGCTTACAAAGTGAAACGTCATGGTAACCGAAACGCCGCTTTTGACGAAACCATCCCCTTGACGACCGGCTGACGCATTCATACGTATGCATGTATTGCATACGAGCGATTAAATACCTCATTAAATGAAGAGGTCAATCGATTAGTTGCATTTCAAAATGAACTGATGCTCAAATGATCCCATAATCGTTTAATTAATATACGAAATGTATGTCGTAATAGAGGAAGTCTGTAAGCCTCTCGTACAGTTGCTTGTTTTAGAAGTCAAATCAAATTACAATTATTGATAGTATCTTCTGCTTAAATGTGCCAATACCTCTACATTTGGACGGCCTCTTTGTTGGTGGTGCAATACATCCAGATAAGGACACTCATTATATATAGGGTTGTTCGGAAAGTCATTTCGTTTTTTCCCGACTGAGGATTTAATTGTATTCTTTTGGACCCAACTTCACATTTAAGCCGTATAATTTTTGTATGCTTTGAGAGCTCATATAGCAAGGCTTGTGTGTGAAAAATTCCAATTAATTCTACGCAGTAGTTTTTGGTTGGTGCCCTTTTAAATANATGTTTCTGATTGTCAAACAGAACCTACGATTATCAAAAGGCTGAGGATTTCAGAGCCGGCGTTATCTGAATAGTCATCGTCGTACGGACTTGGAGGCTGTGGTCAAAGATTGGTTTTCCTTCTTCGGCGAGAAAACCGATGGAATCGTTTGTCCAACATGTCGTCAACAGGTGCGATTAGTATCCTCAGGAAGCCTGTTGTCCTTCGCTGTGGGGTTGTACTGAGTGATTCCATTCATGTTGTTACTGAAGAAGAAGAAATCCTGGACCACGGCATCAAGCCCGAACATCGAGAACTGATCTGAATCTACTCTGTTGCTTAACGTGTGTAATATGCCGTAGATTCAGTCTGGTAAGAAGATACCTACCGAGCGACATGACCTAGAGGTTTAGACCATTGTTTATTATAGCTCGGGACAACTCCGGCTTCATTCTGGGTCTGTCTACCCTGGTTCAAGTTTTTCTGAGGTTTCCTTGGTTACTTGGGCAGTAATACTCCACAGATAATCTTCTGTGTTTATTCCATCCGTCACCTCAACCACTACCCACCCATTTCTACAATTCATAATTCGTGGTCCGGGGGCGCGGCCCACCCACTAGCTCATAATGGTGGTAGGAATGAAACACCCAAAGGTTTCATTTTTTAATATCCTTCAAGCACGGGTAGATGATAAAAAACATAATAAAGGATATTAAGTTCTTAATCAGATGAAAAATTCGAAATCGCGATCCTTGTTTGATAGGTTAATATGCTTGAAACACCTTCGTCAAACATTTTGAAATACATAGTATATACTCGTAGTAAATAGTAATAAATGAAGATATAACGCCTATATCACGGTATAAGAAAAAAATATATATTACATAACCTATTATAATTGTGTCTGTCGAGCTTTCGGTAAACTGAACTCGAGCCCCCTGGGATATTTTTCTTAATCACAGATTCAATTCCGTTTATCCCCGATCTCATTTTCTCTTCTTCGGAGTAACTTGTTTACCGACTCGGCTTGTGAAAACTCCGGTCGCGAGCCGCATCTCGAACCACTGCGGTAACTCTCCCTTTCAGCCCCTTAGATTCGTCTTGTTTAGCATTCAATTTACCTAAATTAGAGAGCGTGGAGTCGGGAAAGCGAGACGGCATCAAAGGCGGCTTTAGTTAAATACCATTCCGAATAAACGGATTTCAAGGAACGAGAATGCTGTTTCCGCAATAATTCGTTCTGGCTTACAAAGTGAAACGTCATGGTAACCGAAACGCCGCTTTTGACGAAACCATCCCCTTGACGACCGGCTGACGCATTCATACGTATGCATGTATTGCATACGAGCGATTAAATACCTCATTAAATGAAGAGGTCAATCGATTAGTTGCATTTCAAAATGAACTGATGCTCAAATGATCCCATAATCGTTTAATTAATATACGAAATGTATGTCGTAATAGAGGAAGTCTGTAAGCCTCTCGTACAGTTGCTTGTTTTAGAAGTCAAATCAAATTACAATTATTGATAGTATCTTCTGCTTAAATGTGCCAATACCTCTACATTTGGACGGCCTCTTTGTTGGTGGTGCAATACATCCAGATAAGGACACTCATTATATATAGGGTTGTTCGGAAAGTCATTTCGTTTTTTCCCGACTGAGGATTTAATTGTATTCTTTTGGACCCAACTTCACATTTAAGCCGTATAATTTTTGTATGCTTTGAGAGCTCATATAGCAAGGCTTGTGTGTGAAAAATTCCTATTAATTCTACGCAGTAGTTTTTGGTTGGTGCTCTTTTAATATGGAGAGCGATAAACAGCATTTTCGACATATCTTACTGTTTTACTACAGAAAGGGTAAAAATGCTGTTCAAGCCAGAAAGAAATTGACTGATGTGTATGGAGAAGGTGTGTTGACAGTACGCCAGTGCCAGAATTGGCTCGCTAAATTTCGATCCGGCAATTTTGATGTCGAAGATGCACCACGTTCGGGAAGGTCGGTTGAAGCTGATAAAGACGCGATAAAGGCATTAGTTGATGTGAACTGGCGAATAACAACACGTGAGATCGGATTGAGGTTAAATTTATCAAATTCAACAGTTTATGACCACTTGAAAGGCCTGGGATTATCCTCGAAGCTCGATGTATGGGTTCCCCATGTTCTCACAGAGAGAAATCTGTGTCGCCGCATTGACGTCTGCGATTCGCTTCTCAAACGTCACGAACATGATCCGTTTTTGAAGCGCATCATCACTGGGGACGAAAAATGGGTTGTATACAACAACGTCAAACGCAAGAGGTCATGGAGCAAAAAAGATGAACCGGCTCAAACCATTTCCAAAGCTGATATTTACCAAAAAAAGATGATGCTGTCTGTTTGGTGGGATTTTAAAGGAATCGTTTTTTTTTTGAGCTTTTACCGGATAACACAACGATTAATTCGGAAGTCTACTGTCATCAGCTGGACAAACTGAATGATGCACTTCAACAGAAAAGGTTAGAACTAATCAACAGGAAAGGTGTAGTGTTTCACCAAGACAACGCGAGACCTCACACAAGTTTGGTCACTCGCCAAAAGCTTTTACAGCTTGAATGGGATACAATGCTACACCCACCATATTCTCCAGACCTGGCACCATCGGATTATTATTTGTTCCGGTCACTCGAAAATTTTTTAGACGGTAAAACCTTCACCTCAAATGAGGAGGTCAAAAACCTCCTCGATCAGTTTTTTGCCAGCAAAGACCAAAAATTTTATGAGCTTGGAATTATGCTACTACCAGAAAGATGGCAAAAGCTGTTGGACCAAAACGGTCAATATATAATTTAATAAAGTATTTGTTTATTATACGAAAACTGTCTTTCATTTCTACAAAAAAAAAAAACGAAATGACTTTCCAACAACCCTATACAATTATTGACAGTATCTTCTGCTTAAATGTGCCAATACCTCTACATTTGGACGGCCCCTTTGTTGGTGGTGCAATACACCCAGATAAGGACACTCATTATATAGATTAGATGATATCACACAAGGGTTTTTGTAGAATTTTTATTAAAACGCTTATAAATAATTATGTTATAAAAAGTGGTTGAAAATTGTATTACAATGCATTGTATTTTTTAATTTACACTTATTAGGTACCATAAAAAGGAATTAAAATGCGTCCAAGTTATTAAATCCCAGTTCTGATTCTATTTCTCATTTGTGAGTTACACATAACAACTTAAACCCTATTTCCTCCGTTATGATTTAATGTCTATTTGAAAACAATGGATCGATTTTGTTTTATGAATGATTCATCGTGAGAATGTCGGGGCAATAAAGCGAAGAAGCCATACGAGGTTCGTGACGAACGTGAAAGTTTAGCGTTATTATAGTAAAAGTTCCGGTTGGGGGAGCTTTTTTACACTCCTTACCAGCTGTGAATAAGCCCGTTGAGGGTTAGGCTAGGCAGCTACGGCATAGTAAGTATCGTGTTTCCTAAACCGGTCGAAAACGACGTTTTCCTTCCCCCTTTTCGACCCGAATCACCCCAGCTACGTCTTGTTAATAAATAATTTAAACTGCACGAACGCAACAAAAAAAAATATAGAGAAAGAAGGAAAAAAGAAGACAGAAAACACGATACGGCAGGTTGGCAACAGCACGGGGTCGAAATAAGTTTATTTACCTCAAAGATATAATATATAAAACTAATTGTTAGGTGCTATTTACTACTTTTAATCCCTAAGTGCATGGTCCTTCGAGCCGGATTAGACTAGACTTCGAATAATAACACAACTATTTAGGAATATTATTTACGGAAAGACACAAATTAAAGAATTCCTTCATTTTCTGACCTTTGCAATTTAATTTTCTGGACTATCAGGGTCAGTACAGAATATGCATCAGTTGAAAATCTTCACTGTTTACGGAACATCCTTTAGTAGAAATACAAACTAACCCTACCTATTAATTAGTGCTATCAGACTTGCTTAAACTTTTCCATAAATATAACAAAGCAAATTTCTATTAATATTTTAGCACCTTCAGCGCTCCATTTTCACTTATTAGGCAGGCAGCTATTCAAAATTAAATGCCAGGATTACGACGTTTCGAGGGAGCTGCTGTTAATAATAACGACTCCGTCTATTATTAAAGTCATTTCCGTACTAAATCATCGTCAAACTAATGCTGAGCTGTTCCAGATTAATAGTAAGGAAGTGAATGCCACTTATTCGATATCTCTTGTCGCAGAGGCATTGACCAACTGCAGTCGCTCAACTGAAAAGATTCAGTGTGGCAGACTGCTTGGAAAGAAAATGTTTATCATTATATATTTTACTGAAAAATACTCATAATGATGGCTCATTTTAGAAGTATTCAAAATCCAACAAATTAAAATTTAAAAATTCGATGTTATTATGTCAAAAGTGTTCTTTGTAATATTTCCAGAACAAAATCAATTAGACGACTGCAATTGTACTGTGTCACTCTCCACAGTCTACACTTTTGGCACCGCATCCGCCCCCGAGAAATCCAATTTGTCGTTCTCCGCTTTGCACCCTCGGGGCTCACGAACCACTGGCACCTCGTCGAGAATCCACTTGCAGGTATATTATTAAATTACAACGTTTCCTGTCTTTCTTCCAAATATAGAAGGCAGCACTAGCGCCTCCGCCCCTGCTGTTGTCGCCCCAGGTCGGTTAAGCTGCAGATAATGTTGTTTTCTCGATGGATCGTTTACGTCAACAAGAAATAAATGCCGCTTCCTCATTCCTGCCTTTATTAGCTTTTTGCTCTTATTATTACCATAAACGCTAAATTGTTTTCGGAAAATGCTGTATTCTATCTGATTTTCATTGTTTAATTTTTAGATAAATGCAAAGCAGTCTTAAAATAACAAAAATTAATAATCTACAGTTTAACAGCAGGGTTGGTTGTCCGCTGTCTGAAAAGTAAGGGTGGCTCAAACTCAGAGACTTAAGGGAACAACCTCAAGGAAAAAACAGGGAATTTGTTTGGATATCTTTCTACGTAAAATAAGTGTAAATGGTACTCATTCTTTTTTTATTTGGAATATTATACATTCATTGTAATTTAAAAGTTTCGATTAAGCAGTATTTCAAGTATTAAAAACCAGAGAAGGAATAAAAGCTTCAACTGAAAAACTATCAGACTTCGACCATCTTAAAAGCAGTTAGTCTTATATGAATGGTAGGAACGATGTATTTTTTTCGGTGACGAAGGAGGAGACCCACAAAACCCAAGAGCGCCCTGGAGACGAAAATGATAAACTACTCTATATAATATTGCAAAATAGTTTATTTTATTTTATTAATATCTAGCCATTTTTTAGAAGGGCTATAGCAACCTTTTTTCATTTACAACATCCTGAGTTTCCGGAAACTTCCCGTAAGTTCGTTTTACCGTGCCAGTCAAGCTTGCTGTATATATTCTGATCAATGACTGCCAGCTTTCCGGTAGACCAAAAGCTGCACCTGTATCGATCGCCTACGGCATTCGCTCACACAGATATTTTTGCAAAGAACCATGGGCATGCGGCAAAATTTTTGCTGTTTCATATAGAGGGAAAGTTCAATTAATCCCTCTTTAGTATGTTATTTTATTTTATTATAATATAAACATTTACTGCCGCTTCTANCGACCATCTTAAAAGCAGTTAGTCTTATATGAATGGTAGGAACGATGTATTTTTTTCGGTGACGAAGGAGGAGACCCACAAAACCCAAGAGCGCCCTGGAGACGAAAATGATAAACTACTCTATATAATATTGCAAAATAGTTTATTTTATTTTATTATAATATAAACATTTACTGCCGCTTCTATTTGTTATTTCACATGTACAAATGCTTATATTCAAATATATCATTTTTGATCAATCAATTTTGCCAAAACTTTCAATAAAATTTGTTCGCGTGCTTTTTTTATACAAGCTTCTGTTACCTAAACTCTATTACCGCCATAAAAACGTTATAAATAGCCGACAGTTAAAAAAAGTAACGTTTCGTTTACGAGTAAGAAAAACAATTTTACTGCGCTCTCTTATCCTTTTACGTAGATCGGCGAGCACGACATATAGTGCGAGGGGGTACGACGGTGTCGCGACGAGACCGGCCCGTTTATTATCCTGCTCGGGGTTCGCCCCTAGTCGTTTTGTACGAGATAAGAAAGCCAGTTATTTCATAATTTGACAGTTAGTACGCTTTTATTGCAACCGTTTCTCGAGCAAAGTGGCGTACCACGGAATAGAAATAATCTGATCTGAAGAAACGAGAGTATTATAATTGAACTCGCTTCTTTCCTTTCTTATCAGTCCCAAATTGGATGTATACGAGTTACGAATGCAATTTTTAAAAGAAGTTTTGTCGCATAATTGGCACAAAATGCTGATAGAAAATGGGTAGAGTATTGAATTTTAAAGGCTTGCAGTGTATTTTACGAGGGAACGAGTTTAAGTTTGCGGAATGGGGGAGTGAATATAAAAATACAAATTTATTAATTTTTTTCTGAAGATATTCACCTGTTACCTTAAAACATTTTTCAGATTTTTCAATTGATTCGGGTAAATCTTCGAAAAAAATAAAATGTTTTGTCTTTTCTTTTTATAGCTTGAAAATTTCTTCTTACGTTCTTTTTTCATGGAAATACTTAAATAATAATCCCTGAGAGCCAGGTCAGTGCTGTAGGGTGGGTGATCTAGAATATAGAAGCTCATTTTATGCAGAGCAGCTAACGCAACAAGACTCTGGTGAACGGGTGCATTGTCGTCCACAAGGGAGTCAGTCACCTTTTGTCAATTTAGTTCTTCTCCTTTTCTTGATGACTTAAAATGTTCTAGAATTGCAATGTAGTATTTTTCGGTTAAGGAAAAGCCTTTTTGTAATTGATTAATAGGATTTTTGCTGAATCCCACAAAAAGGCCGTCATGATTTTTTCGATCGACTGTGACATTTGGATAGTGTATACAATGTTGAACCCACATTTCCTCCCCAGTAACAATTGAACTCAAAACACCATCTTCGTCTTCACTACAGAGGTACAATAAAGGCACGAGAACACTACGAGCTATTGTTTTTGCAGTTGTATGAGCATTCTAGGTACGTTAGTCATGCTAAAATAATTGTGAAGAATTTTAGAAATGGTTATATCGGATGCTCTAATCATATCTGAGAGCTGTTTTTTCTTTAATCGAGCATTTTTCAATAATAATTTTTAAAGTTTCCGAATAATTTCCGGAGCGGTTAAGTACATTCATCATCCTGGCCGTGAGTTGTCTTCAAATAAGAATCTGCCTTGTTTAAAGAGCTTGTGCCACTTGTAAACCACGGTTTTACCCGGGCAAGAGTCTCCATAAACAGATTTCATTTCTTTTAGTATGATTTGACAAGATTTTCCTCGATTGGTAAGAAACTTTGATTGAGATGCTTGATCGATGATCGTTCAAAGACGATTAATCTTGGTATTTATACCATCTAATAATAAATCAATTAATTCGATAGGACTTAACAACTACCTTCATTAATAAATCTCCCTTCCAAACTTAAAAATGTGCCCTCGTACCTATATGAACCACCCAGCATTTAACAAAGTTATGAGTACAGTTGTACATTTCTGCATTTGAAAATTAACTTAGGATGCATTGTTCCAAATTTCATCGACCCTGTATTGACCCTCACGCCAAGGATTTCGTTCGTAATCATTTTCGAAATACTGAAGAAATTGCTCTTAGTAGAAAGAGGTCATGGCGATAGCAAGTAAATAACTTTTTAGTCCCAAAGGGCCATACAAAACACACAGCACTAATAAGAAGACTGCGGCACTCCCACGGGGACCTCATGCGTAAACAATTGTTCCGTTTTGCGTTTAATTAAAGGCTGTCTAATCCAATGGGACAATGGAAGTATAAGGCGGATCGAGAAGGAATATGTAGCCTCAAGTTAGAACGGGAGGAGGACGATCATTAGTGAATAAAGAAAAAACAACAATGTCGGGGCCACCGCGGCAACAATAATCAATTAACGTTTAGCACGCATCTTGTCGACAACTCAATTTGCCGCCAGGCAAGTTCATGAGAGAGATGCCAGAGGAGGAAAGCACGAAGCAAAATGGCTAATGTTGTTAGCCAAGCAACTAACTGCTGGTGCTCGCCGAGGTCCCTTCGTTCTGTAAGAATAAATGGATTAGGACTTTGGCGAAAACGGGCGGACTGCTAATGGGAAGATAAACTAATTCCGTTGAACGATTCTTGACGAAAGGTAATTGCCATTGTCGACAGAAGAAAGTGGCCTTACTTGATAAATTATTCTTCGTGCTAAAAGCTGTTTCTCACAAAACAATCCCGTGCTAAGTTTTATTAGTTTCAGTGCTCTTAATTTCCACTTACGAGATTCAAATATACAAGACCTGGTCCCTTTGCTACGCCCTTAACTTATTTAAAAAACAAATTAAATTGATTTTTTAACATAGCGTCCATTAAGGCGAACACTTTTTTACCATGTTCTAACATTTTAACAAGTCTCAGAAAAGATATTCTTCTATTTCAAAACCACTGCTAGGATTTTTTAATATTTGGAAACTGTTGATAACCGCTAGGAGGCAAATCTGGCGAACATGACGGATGCCTTACCTATTGCAGCTTTTACAATGGAAGAAGTTTGATTGGGTGCACTATCCTGATGTAAAAGAACATCTATACGTAAGTTCCCCATCATTTTTTTTATCAACTGGCGTAATTAAATTGTCATAATAAACACATGTAATTGTGACCTATTTCTGGAGGAAATCTATCGAAATTACACCTTCGGAATCGTACAAAACGGATAATATTACTTTCCCCTCTGATGGTTGCATCTTCGGCGGTGGTGAGCCCCATTGCGTCCATTTCATACTCTGTATTTTGGTCTCTACATCGTAACGATGGATCAAGGACTCATCCATTGTAAGGAGTCTCGCAAGAAATTTACCTTTATCTTATCTAAACGCAAGTATTTTTGGTTACTAGTTGCTCGACACGTTCCATTTTGATAGTTTTATCAAAGACTTTCTCAGACTCTACTGCAGACAGGATTTATCAATGGCAGACTTTTAATTTTGTAGTGTTACTCGGTATACAATAACAGGCTACAATGTGATGAGAAAATCAAAAATTACTTAGATTTATAATTGGACCAGGGGCAAAGGGATTAGGTCTGGTATAAACTAATACTGAAGAATTAGAGTTACCTATTACGTTCATTAAAACTTTCAGGGATACCGCTTCAGTACTAATTTTTAAGTTTAAATACAAAAACAGTTTTCTCTAGTTTATAATTGATATACGTAGATGCATATTATCTTAGCATAACTATTAAAATGGCTATCATGTCCCATGACGTAACTATAGGGACAAGTACCTACTACATTAATTTTTAAAATTTATTTAAAAACAACATCGAAACGTCTGTTCAAGAGTTTGCCTTTTTGCTTTCTGTTGATACTGTGACGATTGAGAAAACAAAAGAAAAGTGAAGGTAGCAAGTATCGATAAAAAATAATCCAGAGTTTGTCTAAATAATCTCTATCTTACCTTGGGATCGAAGTTAAAGACGGTATCGTACTTAAGTGGGCACTCCAAACCACACTTGCACGTGCCCTCCGTCAGCAGGTAATCCCTTACCTGCTCCAGCGAGCTTAAGGCTGTGTTGCTTGGACTGTAACAAAAAATAATAAAAATATTACTATCCATAATATTAATTTTTAAAAATTAAAAGTTAACTATATAATCAAAACTAAGTGGAAATTATATAATATGTATATTATAGTACAAATAAAACTTTATTATATTGTCCATGTACATATGTATTTATTTTTGTAAAGGGTAGATAAGACGGAATTTAAGAAAAAAAGTCAAACCTGAATTCGGATCCGGTTTCAATGTGAAGATGCAGTAACTATTGACAAAATATTGATATAGTTCGGAGCTGACAAGTTTGTGAAGTTATTTTTTACAGTAGTTGATCAATTTGAATTAATATCCTTAAGATTAGTATGATTAGATTTGCAGATGAAATAGCAGCATTAGCACCTAGCAAGGAGGCGGCAAAATGGAAGTGGTATGTACTGTATGAAAATTTATAAAAGCAAAACAAAAATACTGGTATGTAAGGGAAGAAGAAGTACGAAAAGAGCGAATATAAAGACAGGAGACCAAAAATTAGAAGTGGTAGATTATAGGTAGCTAGGAAGGAAGACAAAACAGGACGGAAGGAGTAGTAGGGATATAAAGCAGAGGATAGCACAGGATCGAGTCGCCTTTAATAAAACGAAGTCACTTCTATGCTCCCGAACGATTAGTTTACATTTTCGAAGAAGGTGCGAAACATGGACGGTGGGCGCGGCGAAAAAGAAAAAGTTAGAAGTGTTCGAAATGTGATGTTACAGATGAATGATGAGGATACCGTGGATAGAGAAGGAATTAGAAGGAATAGGAGAAAAAAGAACTCCATGGAAGTCAATAAGAAATAGACGAGATAGGTTACTAGGACACCTTCTCAGGTATGAAGGTCTAGTCAGAGACATATTAGAGGCAGAAACGGAAGTTAGGCCTAGATTAGATTACTGTTCGCAAATAGTTAAGGATGTGGGATATTCTAGTTTCAGGAAAATGTGAAGATTAGCGCAGGATAGGAAAAAGTGGAGGTGCGTGTCCAACCAGTCTTAGGACTGACGACCTTATGATGATGAAAGGGGTCTTTTCCTTTTCAGGAAATGCTCAAAATAGCGTCACTCATTTTAACGAAAAATGCTATTTCAATAAAAAGTATTAACGGTATTCACTATTCATTGCAATCGGAGTTTCCGGATCAATGTTCCACGTCCCTTGGAAATTAAAATAACTCACAATGCGACAAACGATCCCACTGGACAGTCCGCTTGGTGGATCATCCACCGCTATATCATTCAACTAGTCGCCAGACCCCGACATGTACTAGCTTAAAATGTATGTACATATATGTATGAGGGTGTACGTGTGTGCGTTTGTGGATGTATTTCGATGCTGTGGAATGATCGCCGCAAATTGGACGGCCGTGCGGGCGTATGATCATCACTGAAATGCACAAATGTCAGGACGCATTAACTGTCGCATTCGTGTTTAATTTAATTTCTACGTCGGGACCGGGTCGCTCCCCCGTCCCCAACAGGCCGACGCGATCGATTGACATGCCACACGTTCTCGCGACAAAACGTGTACGATTCTGTTGACATTGAAAAATTGGATGACAACTAAAAAAACACGAAATTTCCATTCCAATCGTATGGCCAATTACAATTTTAATAAAACTGGAAAAACATTCAATAAATTAATTCGATAAGAACAAACAAACAAACAGATTGTGATGAAACTCATTGCTATGTTATCTGACTTCTAATAATGTAATAAATGCAGAGAAATCAACGGTTGTGCCTTGTTAGTCTTCTTCTAGGTTAAAAGAGGGGGACCCTGTGTGCTTTACTTAGACTGTCAGAATAAAGCGTACAGCTCGGTGAGGGATGTTCTTCTGTGATGACATCTTCGTTGGTGATGGAGATAGAGAAAAAAAAAGTAGAAAACTAAATTTCTAAAGTTAATTCATTAAGTTATACTGTATGAGCATATAATTTTTTCTTGAGGAGGACGAAAGCGAGGTGGAAAAAAAGCTTCCTTCGACTGCTTAAGGACTAAAGAACGTCTGATTTCCTTGCAAGGGTGACTACAGATTAAATAAATGTCGATCGACACTCTAACGTACCTATATACATTAATAAGGTTGCCCATTATGGATTTATTCTTGAAGGGTAAACAAGGATTAAAGGTTAGGTTAAAGTGCAAGAATAATTTATTGATAGTAAAATCCTTGCAATTTGCAACAAAGGAAACCACCTTTGGATAACTCTCAATATGTAAATATCTTCAACAGATTATAGATTTTACTCAGAACCTCTTGTGAAAATGCAGCCAGCACACGTGACCATAATCTATAGGAGTTTTCGTCGAGCATCGAATATGTGTTTACTTTTGTGTTTGTACATATGTACATACTAACTTATTAAGTCAGTAGAGATGTAATGATTTCGAAACATCTTCAATATCGACGACCAATCCAATGGATGCATGTATAGGATTGATATAGGATGATACGGAACCGATGGCTTTTAATATTCCGAGCGCGGCGTTTTCTAAAGCTGTTCGCAAACAAGCCGATTGAATTACCACGAAGAAAACGGAAAGTGTGCGTTACACGTTACCTACCGCGGTAGAATTTAAAGGCGGATATTTCGGAAATCCATTTGATGCTCGTCGGAGAAAAACCTGATTCCCTTATTGGCTTAACCGGCAACGCGAAACCGAGAAATTCGCAACTCTTTTTATGGGTTTAAATCCACTAGAGGAGAGTAACCAAATATGGGCTACCATTTTGTTTTTGTCTCAAAAATAAAAAAATATTAAAAAATTAACCATTTATTGACGTCAAAATGATCACACATACATTTTTAATGAACTAAGTAACAATCTTATGTTCTTAATATTATAATATACTTTACAAATGATATACAGCAGGCAATAAATCGACCGAAAATCATAAAATTAAACTTATATTCTGCAATAAAACACATAGTTACAGTATTTAGACCTAATTTTCATTAATTAAAGAACACATTGATATGTATCGCAGAAAATTTTTCGACAGTAGCAACACAAGCATAGCCAACACAGGCGACAAATCGCACGCAATTGACGAGATTGAGTGAATGCGATGTTAGAGCGAATGAATGCGATAGACGATCGTCGTTTGTTGCGTCTTTCGATTGTAGGTTTTCGAAAATTGTTACTAGCCCATATTAAAGCACTAGCCCACATTTAGTTACTCTCCTCTATACATGTACCTACAGTTCTCAAACAGTTTTAATTTATTGACTACATGTAACCAATCAGTGTAATTAAAATTATTGCCTGAAGAGGTCATCAACAAAAGTTGCTCCTGGAGATCAAATTTTAGGTTAAGTTAGTCGAAACCATCAAAAAACCGTTAAACAATGATGAGATGAGATCTACTACGTTCGTCCGTTTCTTGGGATATCCCATATATAGAGAGAACCTTTAAATAATTTTACCACTTTATTTCTTTGGGGATGATATCCGTGCATTACTCATAATTTCACAGCAACTTCGTGAAGCAGGGCGCGAAGCGGCAGATAGATAAGGATAACTTATGGCGCTTTTGTTCTTCAGTGTAAATTAATGGTAACAGTCCATAAAGAAGCAGTTTGTGAGTTTCCTGACATAGTGTTTGTAACTCTGGTCGTTTTGTCGGTGACACTGCCATCGCGGCGCACACCAACTGTTCAAGTTGTTTCATTGTTCGTCTAGCGACGCTGATAAACAATGGCAGGCTGAGGCTAGAAGAACATACGGTTTACTCGGTCGGGATTCTAAAATAAAGTGAGTTGCACTTATTTATGCATTGTCCGCTGGGAATTCGCTTTACGCCATGATACGTTACAATACGATACGGGATCGTGATGAACGCTACCCATTTCGCAAAGTATTGCACGCTCAAATTGTCGAAAGCTCCACTCGGAATTGCAAATTGAAGTAGTTTTCTGTTTACAGCATTATTTTCTCTTGTTTGTCTCAATTTCGACGAAATATTGCGCTCCAGTCTACAATATTGTACGGTACCTACCTATAGATGCAGAATTTGATCCCATTGGGAATGACAATCTTTTTGAAATAGAAAACAGAGCAGACATCGAAATAAAGGCAACAAAATATACATAGAAGAAAGGCCAATGAATGAGCATACGATTGCTTCTGAAAACTTTTGGCGGGTTTTGTTGGGTCATTTTAAAAACTGAGGCCAATTCAAGCCAAAAAATCCATAAGAAAAATTTGCACAAGCAAAACAATAAATTCAAAATTCCAATTAAAAAAGAATATAAAAATATAGACAACTGAATACAACGAAAAGACTAAAGCACATTGACAAATTTGGGCTGATATTAACTAATTAACTATAATTCATTGCAGTTGCACAATAAGTGGTTACACAACCAACTAAATTGGTAGTTTTTTATTGTTTTGATTAGAATTATGAGTTACCTATAATATTTGCATAATGAATTGGCAGTGTTCACTAAAGATATTGAGTTGTGGCTGCACTCACTTATTTGGAAGAATAGGAAAAAGAAACTTAGAATAATATTTGAACTTCACTGTTTGCTCCTGTGTAGTTTGTATCTGTATTACGCAAAACTACAACCCTCTCTTATCATTTACAATCCCATGCAATTAAGTAACAAGCATTCCATGTAAACACTGCATTTTAGTTTTCTGGCTTGGTTTTATTGTAAGTTACTTGAGGTGTCTCTTACTAACTGTAAGTTTTTCAATATAAATTTTAGGAATCTTGTCGAAACCGCCGAACTCGGATTGCTATTTCGACCTCATCAGCACTCCGTGGACAGTTCCAACAGAATACATTCCACAGCTGTCATTAAACAACGTTCTATTAATTACTACATACAGGATATAAACGCTGAAAATTACTACTTCCTGTGGACTTCAATAACGTTCAACAAGGACTTCTTCTAGAAACCAAAAGTTCTTGGTGGCCAAAATACTGTCGTTATAATGGCCCATCAGATAGTAGATACCCCTTGGGATCAGTTCCAAGGCGATATCCTTATTGGAAAAGGACCTTGTCGAACATTACCCAAACCCACAAGTAGCAATTTCGTACAGGGGGCATATATACCCTCAGGATAGTTATTAAGTTTTATAAATCCACAGCAAAAATTGATTTTCATAGATATATTACAATCGTTCCTGCCCTACACCTAGTATGTGAATATGATAGACTCAGATGATAAATTTGGACTGATTTCGAAATCAATGATCACGGCCTGTTCTCAGCAAAATGAGCAGATATCAAATCCGATGACTAATTCGTCATCGGTTCATGTATAATTGAATAAATTTCTCGTCGGATGTTAAACTTCTTGATTATTTGATTTCTGCAATTGCTAAAATCGACCACTATCCGAAGCTTTTAGCAATAACGCGCTACGAGCACCAAAATACAAACACATAACGTCTTTTCTCAGTCCTTTATCTTTTATTTTCATTTAACTTGCTCCTTCTAGGGTAAAACATTTTTTCGATGTAATTATATATAATTCGATAGGATCAGGGAAATCTAAAGTAAACATAACCTAGCCTTCAAGAGATGTATATGATTGAAAGTAAAAAAGGCATTACGCTAGGTTATAGTTAGTTTAGATTGCCATATTTACGCAATCTGCTAATTCATTTCGGCGTCTGTCCGAATCCGACATCCGACCCTAACATATACATATACGAACAAACACGAGCGTAATTCGTGTCCTAATTTTCGATTAACCCCGTCCTGATCGTTCGGATGACGAAAAAGTTTACAGAACGAGTCCTTCGTCCTTCATTATATCCAAACACGTCCCACGTTTGCCAAGGATAATAAACTCTCCGATCGCGACGTTTAATGTCTTTCGCGGATCGAGGCAGGTAGGCGTCCGTTCCTCGCCCCCTTCCTCCGCCCTAATATATATCCTCCACCTCGTCGTCGCATCCCCGTCTCATACCCCCGTGGCTCCCTTTAATCCCCGACGACCCCCAGGGACCCGTAATTGCGCAACAAAGAAGCTCTCTCGACAAGGCGAAATAAGCCGGTGTTTTGTGCGCAGCAAGAGAATCAATAAATCCGCTATAAAAAGCAATACTACCTTACTTGGATTCCTTTGTAAACCCATTACGTCGACGACGGCGACGCTCAAGATCCCCTACCCCACCCTGCCGCAACTCCCACGCCCCCAAACTTCCCTTCGCAGAACATATTCTGCGCATTAAATCTAGGTCAGCGACGATGCTCACAAAGAATACATACTTACTACTATACTGGTCCTAGCAGTAGATGGATATAAGCGTATGTATGAATGTGAATGTGGTGTCAAAAGCGAGGCCCGGGACCTCTATTTGATTCTCGAAAAGCGCTGTCTCCTTGACGTCATGTCATCATACATATCCTTGTATACATGTTCAACTTCAATCAACGCGAATCAGACCGTTTTATTCGGAATTTATGGAGGTTACATGTTAGTTAATGTGAGCTAAAGGGCACAACAGATACAGATGGACTAAATCCTTCAAAATATGTATATATCGTACCTCCTCAGTGTTGGTATGAAATAATACTAAACCGAAATAATAAATTAAAGTCTCTGCAAACAGAGGCTACAACTCATCTTAGTATACATCTAGAAAATTGGACAATCCTACAGTAACCAATTTTGCTAAAAATATTCAAAAATATTACCAAAAATACGGAGTACTGCCTATATTCCTTCCTGATACGAAATATCCATTTTCAATCTGATTCACTTGAATACTTTACTAAGTTTTATTAAAACAAAATTGCAATAGAAACATTTCAAAATTTTAATTTGATTTGTAGCATCTTGAAACATCAGCATCTTCAATTTAATTTGCTCGTTGTTCAGTTTGATTGTGATTCAAATTTTTCTCACTTGGAAACACGTTATTCCTGTATTATCATCTAATGACCATTCAGGTTAATTAATAATAACGTAAGCGCAAGTGACTTCATCATCATTATAAAGTCGTCAGCCCTAAGACTGGTTGGACACGAACCTCCACTGCTTCCTATCATGAGTTCATATTGGCATTACCATAAAACTAGAACATCCCAGATCCTTAACTATTTGCGAACAGTAATCTAATCTAGGTCTACTTCTACTCCTTTTAACTCCTGTTTCTGGCTCTAATATGTCTCAGACTAGACCTTCATGCCTGAGAAGGTGTCCTACCAACCTATCTCGCCTATTTCTTATTGACTTCCATAGAGAGTACAACCTTCTCTATCCACGGTATCCTCACCAAGTGACTTCTTAACTGAAGAAAAAAATGGTTGCTCGTGTGTGACACACTATAAATCCGATAACCAGTCTTTTTGGTCTAGATTTGCATTCTACCGTTTTCGCTTTTTACTGCTACAACGGCACTTCGCAGTTTTAAATCCCCGAATCTATAATACCCTCTGCACCCACGCGACGCTTTGAGATGACATAAACCTGTAAAGAATAAACTCCTCTTCTGCTGATGGGGCACGCAATAAGGACTGGTATAATGGAATTACTAAGCTTATTACGAGCGATAAAATTTCAATTTTTAACCGCTGAATCATCACCATTCGACTCAATAAATGGAATTATCTCTTGGAGCTTTCAATTCTCGCTCTTAACGAAACAGGGGAAAATTTTCGATTAACAATAAGGGAAGCTGCACACCTGGGAGACGCGACAAATGAAACACAAAATCATTAACACATTTGTTAACCCAACGAAACATGTTGAGTGAAATAGAACTTGTCGATGAACCTTTATATTTCAACTGGGTGTGATTTAAGACCAAATGCATCGCCTAATGTAAGTTTTATGTTCACCATCATAAGGTCTTCAGTCCTAAGACTGTTTGGACACGCAACTCTACTGTTTCCTATCCTGAGCTAATCTTCACATTTCCCTAAAACTAGAACAACCAACATCCTTAACTATTTGCGAACAGTAATCTAATCTAGGTCTACCTCTACTCCTCTTAACTCCAATTTCTGCCTCTAATATGTCTCAGACTAGACCTTCGTGCCTGAGAAGGTGTCCTACTAACCTTTCTCGCCTATTTCTTATTGACTCCATAGAGTCCTCTGTACTCCTATTCTTTCTAATACCTCTTCATTTTATTTCTAACCTTCTCGATCCACGTTATCCTCATCATTCGCCTGTAAAACCACATTTTAAACGCTTCTAACCTTTTCTTTTCCGCCGCGTCCACTGTCCACGTTTCGCACCCGTACAGCGCCGCGCTTCAAACATACACCTTTAACAACCTTTTCCGAATTTCTAAATTAACCGTTCGCGAGCATAGAAGTGATTTCTTTTTATTGAAAGCGAATTTCGGAAAAACAGATATACTAACGATATAGAGCCTGGCAAAAATTGTTTCGAAAACCATCCTATAAGAAAATAGCCTAAATTTTTAGGTGTTACCTTCGTGGATGTACCCAAGTTGATGTGTAGCATATAGCTTATCTTATTATCAATGTCTGACTGTCTCAAATCTCACTACAAAGTTGAAAATAAACATTGAACTTATAATTGTTGTGTTACCGATGAGATTTCAATTAATAGAATTTTTTCCAATTATCGTAATTGTATAAAAGACGGCGTATCTAATTACGAGAGTCAACAGACGGTCGCAAGATTGTTCTTCTTTGTTAGTACCACCGTTTAAATTCCGCTTACAAGAAACTGGTCGTGGACAAGAGCGCAAGACGCGCCTCGGTTTGCACTTCTTTTTCAGCGACTGGTTTTTGTCCCTTCTAGGGTTCTCTGGTATTATTACCAGATATCGCCTTGTTGCCTGCTGCGTGTGCACACAGAGAGATGAATGCCACTTCATACGATCCGGGTATACATTACAAACACCGATGCGGTAGCAGCTGCTAACAACTTCGACTATTGTAGGCAAGTTTGTACAAGTAACATAACTCCATGTGTATCTAATAAATCTCGAGCTTTTATTCTGATGGATCGCTCATGAAATTAAAAGGACAATATTTGAAAAGGATTCTGTAAATATTTTACACACACATATACACGGCGCCGCGCCATATTTGGGTACATTCTTAACCATCAATCAATGTTATTACTCATGAGTTTTCAATTAATAAAACTCGTTCGACTTTTTTTAAGTTCCGTACCTTAAAAGAAAAAAAGAAACTTTTTAGGATCACTTCGTTGTCCGTTTGCTTGGCTCTCAAGACCCTTTTTCTAAGGAATGCGTGGAGATATCAAGTTAAAATTCAAATTAAATATTCTGGTCTGCAATCCCTTGGAGCTATGAAAAAATCAAACCTGTAAGTCAACGCAATCAAAAGATAAGTCTGCTTATGCTGCATATTGATATTCGCAAGGTAGCAAGGGAATTCCCGTTGACCTAGAATCATGAAAATTGATAAGAAGCAATACATGATAGGGCAAGTAAAGAGAAAACTCTGAAAACAAAAAAAAATAATGTTCTTTCTTTGTAATATTGTAGTTATACGTTTTGGAGACTGATTTTGAGGGGAAACTTAAAACATATTCGGAAAAAGCGGGAGAAAACCTAGAGTGACGGACTCACTGTTTATATAGCTACAAATTTGTACGTAACCCTCGGTGCGCGAATCCAACTCGGCACATGACCGGCTTTTTAATATTCACACATACTTATTACAATTTGGAAGTTGTCACATTCAAATCAGCAAAGTTTCTGTAGTCCTGATGAAAATTATTTATTTAGATCATATCTTGTTTGAACCAATGAATCTTCAAGCATTTTCTTCATTAGTAGTGTAAGTATGTGGTGACAAGTAATCACTTCTGTTGCTTGCATCCTACTAAAATTTTTCACTCAAAGCACAAGAAATGCTTAAGTTTAATTTTTGGTTACTTTCCAAGTGACACTCGACATTAGAGCACCTTTGAGCAGTAAAATACTTCACAAAATCGATTACAAATCACAGACACAATCTTAGTAAGCTCTCTGATGTGAGTAGTCCATAGAATCGAGAATCGGCTTATGAAGATTATTATCAGCGAGAGCGAGGTGGTTGTTATATATATGTCTGCGATACTGCTAAGGGGTTAACAGATTCAACCAGTCTTATGTGACAACCCCTTTGAAAATAGATGAGCCCTGGTTAGGCAGGTACTGTGTATTCTATTGATGTCGGGACAGAGGTTGCCAATCTAAATTTATTTCGCACGCATCCCAACCCCCTTTCTGTTACAATTCCACGAGGTCGTTTGGAAGGGTTTAAGTGGAACTTTTACACAATCACTTGTGGTGTTTTTGTTCAATTAAATACCTAACCATATCAGTGGGTGATGAATACTTTACAGTTAGAACTGTTGAGGGTCAGATAGATATAAATGATATCCACCCCCTTGTCTGGATCGTTTTTGTTATCATACCGTCGGCAAGGTAACGCTTTTACTCTCGACAGTTTTTAGTAGGAAACTTTGTGAAGATGTAGGAAGGGTGATCAGTTATATGTTATTTTAATAAGTGGGATTGTTGCGCTGGTGTAATTGATGTGCGTTCAGACGTGATCAGCAACATCATCATCATCATCATCATAAGGTCGTCAGTCCTAAGACTGGTTGGACACGCACCTCCACTCTTTCCTATCCTGAGCTAAACTTCGCATTTCCCTAAAACTAGAACAACCCACATCCTTAACTATTTGCGAACAGTAATTTAATCTAGGTCTACCTCTACCCCTCCTAACTCCTGTATCTGCCTCTAATATGTGTCTGACCACACCTTCATGCCTAAGTTCCATAGAGTCCTCCGTTCCCATATTCTTTCCAATACCTCTTCATTTCTAACCTTTTCTACCCACGTTATCCTCATCATCAACAAGCAAGAAGGAATACAATGGTAATCCTTTGGAGAAATCTATTAGTTTGTAGGTTGTAGGAAATTTGAAGGACATTTTAAATATCGAGAAGTAAACGAGTTCAAAAGCTAACGAATTACAAAGGAACTTACAAGCTAACCCATTTATAACTTTTTTTTTTACTTAAATTCTTAAACGTCTTTTTAGAACACCCACATCAACTTTTTTTTAATAAAATCACTTTTGGGGATGATATCCGTGCATTACTCATAATTTCACAGCAACTTCGTGAAGCAGGGCGCGAAGCGGCAGATAGATAAGGATAACTTATGGCGCTTTTGTTCTTCAGTGTAAATTAATGGTAACAGTCCATAAAGAAGCAGTTTGTGAGTTTCCTGACATNCACATCAACTTTTTTTTAATAAATCACTCTTTATTAGAGTGTAATGGTCGTAAAAATGAACAAAAAAGAAGCGATATTTCTTCAAGTTAATTTTCGCAGCTTCTGCTAACCAGTTTTAATGTTGGCCGGGTTCTTCGCACTGTTGTATTACCACGTTCATTAAAAAGAAATTTAGCACACGTGTTCCGTGTTTTCAGCTCTTTCAAGTGTCTCTTTTTTTTTAGGCCGACGTTACGCTATTAAATTACTTAGAAGGATTGTTTATTCACGTCAAAACGTCGTCTTCGTGACCGAGACCTTGGACGAACTCGATTACTTGAAAGGCCGTTTTCCTTAAATTAAACGCCCAATCATCGCGTGCCATCAACGTAAAAAAAAAACACAATAATGACTGCAAACTTAATAACATTTCATATTACATAGAGGGTACGATCTATTTTGGCGAACAAACAAAACACTGAACTCGAAATTCCATGAACATTAATCATTGTGAAACAATCATTTGTTAACTAATTCGCTGCAAGTACTACAACCAAAATTTGTTAGTCTAATAACACAATTACCTATCAGAGATCCGGGGAGATTTTAAGAGGTATCAAAGACAGTATTCTTTTACAATAATCCAAAAGTAGGTAGGTACGACGTATTCAATATACTTATTTAGGTAATTAATAAATAGTCTAATTTAAAACAGTTTTATACATAATTCTTTTAGAAACAAATTTGTAGATGAGTATAATACATAGTCTGTCCAATAAATACGCAAATTAAGAACTTAATGTACAGTACATCATTCTCATCTCCTTCAAAATGCTCCCCGTTTGTGGTAATTCACTTCCCCCATTTCCATTTTCCAGTGTCCAAAGTATTAGTGGAAATCAGACCTTTCAATATCCTTTGTATTTCAACCTCGTTTTTCTTTTAGGAAAGTAGCAGATATCACAATAGGCTAAAAGTCTCACACAAATTTGGTCTCATACTTCCCACACGCTTCACCAAATACATGATGACGGCTCAGATTGAAAAGCATAACAACGGAGCGGCAAATTCAATGTTTCTATCAATAAGTGGGATTCAAAGTCCTTACTGAAGCGCATCCAGCCATTAACCTTTCATCAATATTCTGAGAGTTTTGCTCAACTTTCACGTTGAGTCATTGTTCTTCGGATCTGCTAGCAAAAAGAGTAAACACAGCATTACAGAAAAAATATTTCTGCACGTATTTCCCTAATGTGGTCTAATAATCAGGTTTCTGTAACTCTCCTTCCACTGAGAGACAAGACCCAGAAATACAGATCTTTTCTTAGCATTCGAAAAGATATCGATTCGATTCCACGTCTATCTGGCCTGATCCAAGTTTTTCTGTGGATTACTTAATGAAATGTCGTCCCATTTTTCTCACCCCAACCACTACCCATCCATTCCCATGATTCCTAAAACGAGGCTGAAGGGGACCTTCCGCCCTAGAGGTTGCGGAGTAGTCTAGGACTGTCCGACCACCAGCATTAGCAGTAGGAATAAAGCATCAAAAAATTTTTCTTTGAACACCCTCCTGTGGTGCTAGTTATTAAACAGGCCATAAAGGTTAGACACTACACGAGACAGAACGTTATATGTGATGCACTAGATCGTAGTGCCATAAATTTATATAATCGTGACGACGGTTATCTATCTCACCACACCGACTCATTTCTGACTTGCCTAATCACATCTAGTAAAATTTGCTCCTAACTGGCAGCAACTATCTTGAACAACGACATCAAGCTCGAATATCGAACAGTAACCTGACTCAACTATATTGCTTAATACGTGTATTGTGTCGTCGATTAAGTCTAGTAAGAAAATACCTATCGAGCGGTATGACCTAGAACTGAGCTTTAGTCGATTGCCTATTATGAAATCGGCAGATGGACCCGGAATGATCCGGGTCCATCTGTTTTGATCCAAGTTTCTCGTTGCTTTTCTTGGATTATTTAGGACAATGTTGGGACAGTAATATTCCACAGATAATCTTCTGCCTTCATTTCGTTTGTATCATCTTTCTCACCTCAGCCCCCATCCTCCCAATCCCATGATTCCTAAAAGGAAACTGAAGAGAGCCATCCGCCCTAGGCTGCAGCGTAGTCCAAAGGTAATGGTAGGAATAAAACATACAAGTATTTTTTTGTCTCTGTCTAGTGGTGCTATTTATTGGACAGATCATAAAGGTTAGAGTACAGGAGATCGAACGACATATGTGATGCCCTAGAACACAAGTTCCCTAAAGTTAAGGAAACGCTAGAGTCGATATGCTGTCTCCTATCAGTAGTGGTAGCCAATAGTAGTGATATTGCGTGAGACCGAGACCTTGCTATGTTTTGGGACACTATTTTCAATCTATCCTCTAACCTTCATGGAGCAGACTATGTACCTATAGCTTACTACTTGATTCAAAACTATTGATGTCTACATTCGTGTTTTCATAACACGTGGATCGTTTCACGCGTCACATCGTCCGCTATGATTCACGACTCACGGCCCGCTGAATTTCAATCGGATCGGATTGCGGAAATCGACGGCGCGTAATTAACTGCATCAACATGAGGTGCAACGGACCAACGCGATAACGTAGCGTTCGCCCGCATCGTCGAACCGCGGTGCTCATGTTGTGTCTGTTCGGCAATCATTTCAAAGCCGCGCACGACAGTAACGCGGAAACGCTGTAATAACAGTACGACGTTATTGTATCGTGCAAATAACGCGTTAGTTGTACCATTGCAAACTAACTTCCGTCGTCGTTTTTAGCCATACTTGAGTGGAAAGAACTCTGGCGGTTATCTAATAAGTAAATACGACAAAGAATCTAGGCGTTCAATACAAGGTATAACAGAAATGAGTTCCGAGCTTGCGGGAGATGATAAAGCATTACAAAGCATAAAAATTATGTACTGTTCGTTTCAAGAAGTTGGAGATATGCACCTTCCCTTTATCAGGATGAGCCGTAGCATAATTCCAAATTCAATCAAATTTGTCTGCGGAGCTCATTTCTTTACCGATCATCGAGCGAGAACTAGACAAAAGTGTACAGTACCATTTGCAAAATTTTTTAAACTGTCTCGTTAAAATTTAAGAATATGCTTTATTTAAAAGCATATTTAGCCAAAAATAATAACAAATGAAATAACTTCTACACACCTATAAAACTTTTGCTTTGTTTTCTACTGTTACTTTATGTACATTTTTGTTTTAATAAATTGCTAATCATTTTCGTCTAGTACTGTACAGTTCTAGCCGATCTCCTAAGACCGCCCATCGAGAGCTCTGCTCGTTCAAGCTCGTTCCAACTATTTCTGTCTTGCTCACGCCTAGTGTGTATTCTTTCTTCAAGGTCACAATTCTAACAAATTGAAATAGACTGTATATAAATATTTGGATGTCCTAAAGTCAATCGTTTTTTGCGAAATACGTACTTGAAACTAGGTAAATTCAATTCCGCCCCTAGTAGAGAAATACGACCCGCAAAGCTGCACTCAATTAACTGGTGATTTGTTTTGCTTATTTTTTGCTCATGTATTGTTTATTTGTTAGACTAACCCGAAACCTCCCAAACCCCCTTGCATCCGCCGCTACCCGTTTGATAAACAAACGTTGCCGCCCACAACAAATTAGCCGATCGGAGATCTGCGGAACGAGTAATTAATATTCGCAAAATGCGCCCGACATTGGAAACTAATTAACGACCGGAATGGGACAGCACGCGTTCTACACGACCGACGCGGATGCGGACATTCGGACGGACGTTTCGGTAGCAGCGATTTATGGTGGACCATTTTGCCGACTGGGCGAAAATTGCGCGACCGTCATCGTTTTGCGTTGTGTGTGCGGCACACAGTCGGACTTGGGAGATTAATTCTGGCCATTTTCGGTTGTTACGCGCGACAGAAAATTTGCTCGGTAAAATTAATCTCCGAAACTGTTTTGGACGCCGGACCGCGCCGTGCCGTGTTCCGTTACACTCAGTTTATCGCCAAAATAACTGAGAACACCAACAGCAATTCGTTTCGACACGAACTACCCCTTAACTATATCCACGTATTGGCTAAATTTGGGTAAAACAATTCAATTCCTAACTGATCAACGATGTCGTGTTTATCAAATCATGCACTTATTGAATCGCAACAAATATCTTGGGTGTGATCCACAAAAAAAAATCATTTCGAATTGGTTCTAAACAATAAACAAGCAGAAAGTTTTATAAAATCAGGAATGTGGATTTGGCTGCCAAACGCAGATTCTTTTCGCATGGATCGGTAGGAATTTCCGATGTCAAAAATAGATCCTGACACGACGCGCTCGGTTCTATTTCTAAAAAACGATAAAATAAAATATTCGAAACACGGTTTTGATCGACTAACTATATACATACATAACTGCCCGGTCCATGTACAACACATGTATTATTTTAATATGACGAAAAACGGTCGCCGCCAGTTTTATATTTCGAAGTAAAACCGCAGGCATCAATTAATCTTGTGAAACTCAATAGGCGAACAGTCATAAGAAGCGCAGATTAGTCATCGGATGAACAACAAGGATCTGGAAATAATCATCTGTCAACTTAAAGATGTATTACGACCCAATTTTTTAAACGGGGTTAATGTTTCTTTAATGCAGACCCGACGAGATGGATTACATTGCCAAAAAAGACATGACCGGCCACGAATGTTTTAAGCATGACGATATCTGTCTATTGACTTTATTGACGTGTACAAGTTTCGATTGTGAAGGTATCCAAATGTTTTCTTCCAACTTTGAGTAAATAATAGTAGAATGAAGATTCGGGCTATAGGGCCCGTGGTCTAAATGAACTATTCTGTCTGCTGGGTCGCCGTCGAGACTTCGAGATATAATCTACGGTCACGTTATCAAAGCAGCACTACCACTGAGGATGTCAGCCACAGTAGTCGACAAAACGTTTGGACAGAATACTTCACTTAGACCAGGGTCCTATAGCCCGAATCTTCATTCTACCATGGATTCCGGCCATGAAAGCATTTGTTCTTATATTTTGAGTAAATAATTTTCTGCAATAACCAATGATGAGTGTATGTGGTAGTAGCATAAACCAGAAGTATCCCGTCGTATAGTAAGTAGTACAGTGGTTACATTTTGGTAGCTGTCGTGGTGCGGAAGATATGGTAGTTAAAGGGGGTCGGCTTAGGGCATTTATATTTTGAAAAAAGTGCTTTAAAATGTTCGAAAATTTTCCAATTTAATGGGTGTATTAATTTGTAAGTCGACCACCGGCTACCAAAATACCTTTCTAGAATCAGCGAGAATGGACTAGAACGTTCTTAAACGTTCCTAGCGTTGTCCTCAACTAGAATGTTCTCAAATGTCTAGGATGGCTCTAGAATGTTTAGAATATTCTCGAATATGTATCTCTAAAATTCTCCTCAACTAAAATCTACTAGAATGAACTGGACCGGAATAGTCGAGAACGTTCTGGAATATTCGAGAACCTTTATATATGAGTGATGAGATGGCTTTTAACACTATATTGTGGTATGTTGTATGCCACAATTTCGAATTGTTCAAAATTTGTTCTGTTTGGGATAAGTGTGGGTTTCCAGGTTGTCGTAGCTAATATAAAAATATCTGTCTTCTTTTAAGCCCATGTGGTTATTTCTATTGTATAAGGCATAAATAATGGCCCTTTAGTTTCATCTTCCTTTTTGATCCTTATTGATGGTAATAAAATGAAATAATTTAATGAAGCACCAATATATTTAGGAGGAAATACACCAGGAAGTAAAATATTTCATGTCATTTTTTAACGATCAGAATTGCGAAATAAAGAAATAAAAAGTAATGTAACCGTAAAAAAGCAACAACGAAGTTTTATTGTATCGTAATATTTTACTAAAAACAGTCCGTCAAAACAGTGTGGTTATCTGAGTACGTATGTCATTCCCCGTTCCCTTACGTTACTCATCCAGTGGCAATTTGCAACGTTTAAAATGTTACAACAAATCACTGTTTGCTGAAACGGTCCATTTAATGTTTAGCTTCGCATTATCCGTGAGCCACGGGCACCGGGACGTTACGACCTATATGAACATAAAACGGACCCGAGACGCGTATAAAAGGCAACGGCGATCGCTGCCAACTTCGACTTAACGACATATTATTTTGTTATGTTATTTAAGGAGCGATCGCTCGATTGGCCGATTCATAAGCGCTTTCCCGACGTAAACTTTCGAAAAAACTTTATGGCTGAGGTCTTTGTTGCCAAGCTGAAAGAATAGGTTATTCATTTTTTGTATTTATTTTACGATTAGCATTAAAGAGTTCATAACAACACCACCCCCGCTATTACACTGATTTGTTAAATAATATACGATGAACATGAACCACTAAATCCAGTATTCTTCTGTCTATTTTATGTAGGTAGCTATCTAACTATCTATCACACTAAAACCATTGGATGAATTTTAATGCATTATTACTTCGAGATGATTTATGTTTCAATACCAACATCACTCAAAAGGACAAAATACGATGTAATCATCATAAAGTCGTTCGTCCAAAGATAGGTTGGAAACGCACCTCCAATCACTGCTATCTTGAGCCATTTGTTAATATGCCTCTAACTAACCCTCCATGTATCAGAAGACGCTCTAAGAATCTGTCTCTCCGTTTCCTTACTGACTTCCATCAATTTTTGTGGAAACTGCTTTTTGGCCTTAACTCAAGAATCACATAAGTAGTGAACACATTGGAAGGAATTGAGGAAACAAAGTCAACACCAGAAGTAGGGCAGGAGTGGCGTTAGAGCCGGATTAAGTCTTAGAGATAAGATGTAGCTTATTTGGCCAAGTTGTAGTATTTGACGTACCCTTATAACCACTGAATATACCACTAGATAAGGACGAAGAAACTTGAAATAGAAGAATCTCATTGACTACGGTAGTCGTAAAAGTCTTATATCTAACTTGTAGAGTTTTTAACACGAAGAATTAAGTCGATTCTTTATTCAGTAATCAACATATTATACAATATATTCTGAACTTTCTCATATGAAAAATAAAATGCTTGAGCACCGATTATTCTGACAACCCTAACCTCAACAAAACCGCTAATAATAATTTAAACACATGTCGTTCCAGTTTCTCAATAATAATACCATCGTCAGTGCCGATGAAGGATAATGTATTAAAAAATCCGGTCCATCCAATTCAAGCACAATGAACGAGTTTGCATCATCGACCAATTCTCCCTCGACGGCAAACAAATCGGCTCCTGACAAAAACGGTTCGCCATCCCGAGAACGCATTCCCATGCCTATGTCGGCATGCATACAAGATGATGTACATAAATATACCACTAGTCAAAGGCGTTTCGTTTGCCCTTCGACCGATTCCGTTGACAAAACGTAGCCAACGTTTATTGCATGCTTCTCCCCCTTGCGATGTTCGCGTTCTTCTATCCCTCGGGCATATGATGATGTCCTTCTGGGACGAGAAGGGTCCACGATTTGCATCAGAATAGCGCCAGTGGGGCACCCTCTCTCATCTCTCATGAATAACCAAACATCCCGATACCATTCTTCTTACCACCAACCAAATGGTTCTCTTTACTTACTAGTGTAAACACTCGGATGAAAACAAAAATTGAAAAATAGCTATGATGATCTAATAGAGCAGAATAAAATAATTTAATTTAGAGATAACCGGGTATACTTACAAGCCTAATTTAATTTGATAAAAAGATAGAGTTTGCAGTCACAATTTCGAACATTTCTCACTAAGAACTAGGACTAGACTAACTGCTTTGAGATGAAAATAAATTTGATCAATTTAATGCATGCTTAAAGAGTGATATTTCGAAGAGAGTCGTAGAAATCAATACAATCATTTTCTCAGGATCTTTGGCCTCCATCAAAATTTCTGAATACAATTTCTTACTCGTTTAAAGACATTTCCTTTCTTCCAAAGAGTACGTAATAATAATTTTCGACCATTATTCTTTACATCCCCAGTGACCTGACCTTGTCACATTGTTCCCAGCTGCGAATTAAGTGAAGCGTTGAATAATTCCTCCAGGGCTATATCAGCATTTGTATTGGTTTGTAAAAGGGACAATAAGCGACTTGCAACAGCCCCCTGCTTTCTTAGGCAAATGCTCACACATGCATCGCGGATTAACTCTTTTCAGAACCGCGAAGGTGAACATTTAAGTACTGCCCCTTCGTTTTTATTATTTCTTATTATTATTATTATTTTCCACAACAGTTACGACCTTTTAAAAAACGACCTGATTTGCTTATGGTTATTCGAAGCAGATGGATGTGCTTGAGGTACAATTACACACAAATGATTTGTCTCAGCACATTAAGTTTGTATTACAGAGTATTGGGATCCGTCAAATGGGCATACACCATCTGGTGGCAAAATTTATAATTCGAATGAGGGAAAAATTTATATAGGAACTGTGCACGCAAATTGTAAAATTGTTTATTAAAATAATAAAACACGTTAAAAAAGTAAAAATTTTTTTGATGATGGAGTCGACGTTTTCTTTTAAAGTTAAATCAAATAAAAAGTTAATAGGTTCAGTGAAAAGCTGCAATAGCACTTCAGACATAGATCTTCACTCTTCACCTACATTAACTACTTTCCAATAAAAACTAACCGTTTTATATATGTAAAAAATATATTCGGAAAATGAGAGAAAAAAGTAAACTAACAGAAGCTTGGATGAAAGCAGTAGGTATCAAAGAAGCGAATTCCGGAATAAAAATTTTTTCACGTCATTTTAATGCACATGACTATATTTCAGCAAGTATTTACCATGAGCCATAACCTTAATATGGGAACTACGATAAATTTTCCCTAATCGGCGCCATGTTTTTAGGCTCCTCCCATCTGACGGATCCCAATAGTATGAGTCATACAAGCAAGTGCTTGAGATATGAACATATAGGAAAAGGACTGGAAAAGGATGAAACTATTATTGTGTAACGTGGTCTAGAGGTCCAGATATATTAAGATTCGGGAAGTCACAATTTCGACTCCGACTCTGTGAGAGGGCAAGTCGAATAGAAATCGAATTCGCTTCGAGTGAAAACCAATTCTACTCTACCAGCTACATACAGTATAATGTACTCGCTACACTTCTGAAATTAGTAACCCTTCTCTACTAATTACTTACCTAAGTACTCTACCAGTGTAATACGACCTCTACTGTACCTAAACCTGGGAGAGTATATAGTCACTCGGTGATGCCGAATTCCCTCTCGCGGGTAGTTTTGGTTAAAATATAGATAGTCGAATTCCCTCCCGGGTACTAGCAGAGTTCCCTCCCGTTCATATCAGCTCCGATAATTAAGTTAACGACTACTTACCGATTTTATTTATCGCAAATAAATATATATTTATAAGTACACTTCAGTACTTCAGTAAATTAAAGAAAAAAAAAACACATATCAGTAATGAAATGTTTATTTATTTAATTTTAAAATGGTTTCCCACTACCTTAACTAATTCAATGTTTGGAAATTCGTGTGTGACTAGCTTTTTGATGTAATCATCTAGAAAAACTTGATTAGTTTCAGTTTGTCTTGTATTTGACCAATAGAAGGGTAGTCCGATAAAATTATTATTGTTATTGTAGTGTCTATAATATATGAATAATATTAAGATTAATATGTGATATGAGGCTGTATTATTTAAACAACTCCTTATGAGTTTATAGTGGCAATTAGCACTCAAGGTCCGCCGCCGTTGGGAGGCAACTGATGTATAACTGGGAGGGAATTCGACATACCGAAAATTTTAACTCTAATTAAAAACAGGTATATGGGAGGGAACTAGGCATTACCTTGTAAAGCAGCCCTTAGAGAAACATACATCTGACTAATTTTTAACCTTTAATTGCATGCAGGAGAAATCCTCGAAAATTTAAATGTGAAGTAGCATTTATCTACGTTTCAATCGAATTTTTTATGTGTATTGTGGATGTTGTTTAAAATCAAACAATACCAAACAACAACTATTAAGAAATGATAACACTAATTCTCTAAACCACCCAAGTAATAGAATAGGTAGGCAAATACATTAAAATGTAAAGCAAATAAAAATTGAACAATAGCTCGATTCCGCATTGTCATATATTTTACACAATTGATCTCTGCCTTCAACACTGGCCTCCGACCGGATAATTAACATCATTCAGGTAGTTAATTACCTACATACATAATTGATTGCCTCATTGTGTTCCGTAATAATAGTTATGGCGGTTTATGTTACACAGAGAAAACTACTTTATGCTTACATACTCGAACACCACGTTAACTTTGAAAATGCCTCGTCATCCCCACAACTATTGTGTTGTATGTAGGTGACTTAGTACTTACACAAGGTCTGTTCAAAAAAAATTTTAACGTGAAACACCAATATTAAAAATTCGGATTTAATTTAACTTTATATAAAAAAATAATATATATATAATTACGAATTAAAATTGAATATGTAAAGAGAAGTAAAAAAGGATGTGGGATGTACTGGTTTTTCGGGAAATGCGTGAATATGTAAAGAGAAGTAAAAAAGGATGTGGGATGTACTGGTTTTTCGGGAAATGCGTGAATATGTAAAGAGAAGTAAAAAAGGATGTGGGATGTACTGGTTTTTCGGGAAATGCGTGAATATGTAAAGAGAAGTAAAAAAGGATGTGGGATGTACTGGTTTTTCGGGAAATGCGAAGATTAACTCAGGAAAGACCTTAAGAGATGGAGATGAAAGTATTTGGACTGACAACCTAATGACGATAATTATGACGATAATTAATATACATAACATTGGTTAATTTTGAGGTAAGGTTTGAGATAATAGACAAAAATTTTCATATTTAAGTCGGCCAACTCAGAAGATTATCATGTCATCAAAGATGCTTTTTATCTTTGGAGTTTCTGTTGACTCCACAAGAAAAGTATAGATAAAAATTACAAATGACACAAATGCTAGCGAATCGAAATCCTTTCAGATTTTTTGACGTGACAACGTCTTTTAATTCGATGGAGCCGGCTGCACGCACGAAAAAACATGGCTCATGCGGCGTTACCTCGCTCTGAGGCGTTCCATTTAAGGCTTGAAGTGCAAGCGAGAGCGCGGAACGAGCGACAAAGAGGCACAATCGGCCTCCGCGTTCGGCAGCGTTCGACATCTGTCTCTCTCCTATTTGAGTGAGCGATGCGTCCGCGTGGACAGCTGCTATGCTATACAATAATATATCCATACAAAATATCTATCAAACAAATAAAATAAAATTTTCTTTTGAAAAATGAAACCATTCCATCAGTATTTTCTTATGACGTTGTCACGTTCATCTATCGTCAGTAAACCGACTTTACAGACAACCGATTTTTTGAAAAAAAGTCGTCGGACTCATCATCAACCTGGATACGCGAAACGCAATTACGTATAGCCGAAGCATTTAATTTCAAAGAACAAAAACTAAAGAAAGAGAACCATCACAAAAGGACTAAAGAAGTTCGAGACGCGATGCAAGCTAATTGCGAGTTATTTAACTTCCTCAGCGCTAAACATGTCAGACCGGAATACTGCGGACAATAATTGTAATTACTGCAAGTTTTATTGCGTAGGTACTCGCCAAAGGTACAAATTAACGCATTTATCCAGACTACGAAGTAATGCTAATTGTAGAAAAGGACAGTCGGACATACAAATCGAGTAAGATGTTGTTAATACTACAACTGAAATGTTTTGCGACTGAAGCAACTAATATGAGCCACAAGCGGTGTAACCGTAACACTACATCATAAGATAGCGAGTCCTAAGGCTGGTTAGACACGCACCTCCACTATCAATTAGTGTCCGACCGAAACTGGTTTTTACGACCGAAACAGAATTTCGGCAACAGTCTCAGTTTCGGCCGAAACCGAAACAGAAACCGAAACTTCCTTATAAGGATCATGTTTTGAGAGAAAAATAAAGAAAACGTTATTATAATCAATCAGTTTTATTTTTTTATCCTTAACTCACATAGCTCTGCAGTCTTTGACATTTTCACTTATTGATAATCAAATCAAATACTTTAATTGCGCCTTAAAAATACTTAAAATAGGTGAGATGTTTATTTGAGTAAGTATAGTATACTTCGCTTGGATGGAATTTAACGCGCCGAACATGACCGAGCAGAGCGCGAGAACTCCCGAACGCAGTTTCGGTTTCGGTCGTAGTTTCGGCAGGTTTGCCGCCGAAACCGAAACTCGTTTTTTGCCGAAACTCGACCGAAACCGAAACCGAACTTTCGGTCGGACACTACTATCAGCGAAAAGAAATCTAATCTAGGTTTATTTCTACTCTTCTTAACTCTTCTTACTGCCTCTAATATGTCTTTGACCAGGTTTTCATGCCTGAGAAGGTGTCCTACCAACCTATCTCGCCTATTTCTTACTGACTTCCATAGAGTCCTCTGTTCTCCTATTCTTTCTAATTCTTCTTCATTTCTAACCTTCTCTATCCACGGTATCCTCATCACTCGTCTGTAACACTACATTTCGAACGCTTCTAACATTTTCTTTTCCGCCGCACCCACCGTCGATGTTTTGCATCCGTACAACACCGCGCTTCAAACAAACACTTTCAAAAATCTTTTCCGAATTTCTAAATTAACCGTCTGCGATCATAGAAGTGACTAATATTAATTGAAGGCGACTCGACCCTACGCTATTCTCTGCTTTATTGTATTGTATTCCACGCTATACACAATAAAATGTAAAAAATAACAGCAGAAAGATGACCAAAAACTATTTGTTCTCTGAAGCCTTCGTGTCTGATTATGTGGGCTTAGTTTTGACAAGTCCTTAATTAATCCATAATTAGTATCAAATCTCTACAAATGACTGCACTATTTATGGTAATTTATTAAACAAGCACTACACTATTGGGACTTATTGTAGTGAAATGACAATTAAATTTCAATTACAAAACTGAACTCCGACTCTGTAGACCAACAAAAAGAAAAAAATGTCGACAAATATTCCAATTTCAATCCTCGAAACAATAAGAACTGGAGAAAATATGAAAGTACCTTCGACAACCGATCCGCCCTGACCTTGTTTCAATCCACGAGTTAAAAAGAACAAACATGATCTTTCCATGCATTAACGGCGTTGCTTTATTACAGTTGTGGGCGATCGTAAACGAGGTGTTTTCATGTTGTTACCATTGTACGTATCGGTTCGAAGGTAATCGCTGGAGAAAGTGGGATATCGGAACGAACGAAGCGGCATTTTTCTGTCTTTATTAACAAACGTAGACGGTTTAACGTTACCATCAACAACGTGCTAGATTTTAATGAAAATACCGATGATGGCCATATCAAAATGGAAATCTGCCTGCTTTATTTAGATGTTAGGAGAAAGCTGCTAACGGCAATTACTGAAGCAATCTTGTGGGTTACATGTAACAAGGCGACCTTACGTTAGAAAAATTGAATTTGAACACTGAATACACAACGCGACTGTATATCTTAATGTTTTGACAGCAAAGTTCTCTTGTTTTAGATATCCACAAGTGAAGTTAGAGGCGTTTTTCATAAGAATCGTACGAAAGGCAAACTTAACACTTGTATCACCTTAAAAATAAGTGAGAAACTCCATCATTTGCCTTAAAGAGGTTCTGTTAAAAGAACATCAAACACAGGAACTCTTCTTAGTCAAACCTATGACCATCTGCTAGTGTACTGTATATGAAAACTATCAGCTAATGTAATCCAATTGATTCTCCTAAATTTTTTTCAAAACCGGTTGAATCATTTTTCCTCAAGAAGGCCACAAGCAGCGTGATGCGTGAATGAGACAAAGCGTTATATGCCCCTCGTACTCCTTATAGCAGAATAGTCTTATAGGGTTCACAGGAGACAGTGTTACTATCCTCGTGGAAACCCTCGCTGCCAACTTCCCAAAATTCTACTTATGTCTGTACGGTTACGATGAAAAAAGTATTGCAGTAACCAACATCATAATCATCATCATCATAAGGTCGTCAGTCCTAGGACTGGTTGGACACGCACCTCCACTTTTTCCTATCCTATGCTAATCTTCGCATTTCTCTAAAACTAGAACATCCCACATCCTTAACCATTTGTAGTAATCTAGTCTAGGTCTACCACTTCTTAACTTCTGTTCCTGTCTCTAATATGTCTCTGTCCAGCTCTTCATGCCTGAGACGGTGTCCTACCAACCTATCTCGCCTATTTTTTATTGAATTCCATAGAACCTTCTGTTCTCTTATTCTTCATTTCTAACCTTCTCTATCCACGGTATCCTCATCATTCTCCTGTTGTGCATCATGGTGGTTGCATGTCAGTAACTGTGGTGGCGTGGAAAATATGGTGATTAAAAGAAATCGACCTAGGGCACTGTCATATTTGGACGCATGTATTCTAAAAAAAAATGTCCGAAATCCTCTAGAATATTCAACATTTCTCCAGTTTGATGTGTGTATGGGTTTGCGAATCGACCACCAAGATCCAGGGATAGGACCTTTGTCATTGTTAAGTACAATTGGACAACGTTCCTATCTCTGGATCTCCGCTATTTAGTCTAGTTTAATTACTTTTATGATTGTTAAGGTCCATTGAACATCTACCTTGTTGGCTTCGGGTCATGTTCACTGAACCTTAACAACTATCAGTATAAATTAGGATTAGTTCTCATTTAGGTTTAGTTCACTTCAATCCCTGAAGAAGGTAACTTTGTTAACGAAAAGTGCTTCGGACAACTACAGTGTCGTGTTTTGGCGTTGTGGTTTTGACCTATTCTGTTTGTTCTACAACAACCGCCAAAGGTTTTTCCAATCTTCATATTAGATAATCAATAAATATTTTCTTTTGAAGGAGACCGACATAGTCACCATTTTATCAGAAATAAGATTTTTTTTACCTCCAGTGCACAAATGTGACTCGCACATGACTAGTTTTTATTTTGTTTCAGTTTCCATGATTACCGTTCTATTTTTCTTGAAAATCAAAAGAAGAGAACAAAGACAGACCACGTCATTTATCATACAAAGTATGAGCTGATAAAGCGTGCGTGAGAAGTAAATTTCCAGCTGATGTATCCTCGCATCATCGTCTAATTACTTCGCCTTCGCATGACCAAATTTTGTTTATGCTCGCTCGCGTAAACGACCATAATTGCACGGCTTCGTTGTGGTGCCGCAAGGCTATCATTACGAATGTCACGCTTCTTTGTGACCTTGTCAGTAGTTCCCAATGTTCGAAAGTTTAGCATAAAAGCTGCAATTTACCTCAATAATTCATGAACCGACTGTTCTTCGATCTTCGCGGTCGTTAAAACAACAATAATATAAAAAAATCATCTCGCTGTACCTATACGCAGTCGCGTTTATAAATAAACGTTCGAGATGCCATTAAAAAGAAGAAACTAACGTACCCACATGACTTTTTTTCTAAATGTCAGGTTTATTTTTAAAACAATGTAAGTAATTTGAGCTGTTTGTGAAATAAAAGAATGTGACATCTGACAGTAATTACTTATTTACATACAATGGTGAGAAGGTACGTAAAATCGTTCTTACTCAATGCATTTACAAGACTAGAGTTAGTTCAGAATTTCATGAGCTTTCTATTCGTATTATACATTACGGTAACATTAACTCGGCTGTTATTAAAAGTATTTGTCTCGTTATAAAATAAAACTGGGGTTGGAACTACAAATCAACCGTAAATAGTAAGAACAAATAGTTTTTAGAGGTGGAAATGTATAAATATCAACACCGAGCGGCATGGCCTAGAGGTCTAGACCATTGCTTAGCATTCGGGAGGACGCCGGTTCGATTCCGGGTCCGTCTGCCTTGGTCCAAGTTTTTCTGTGGTTTCCTTGGATCACTTAGGCAAATGCTGAGGCAGTAATATTCCACATCTATCATTCTCTTCTATCTTCATTTCGTCCGTCTCATCTTTCTCACCCGAACCACCACCCACCCATTCCCACGATTCCTGAAAGCAGGCTGAAGAGGGCCTTCCGCCCTACCTTCCGGCGTAGTCCGGAGGGACTGCCCGCCCACCAGCATTACTGGCTGGTGGGAATGAAACACCCAAAAGTTTTTTTTTTTAGTTTTTTTCGCAACCTAAGGTCAATGATCATAATATTCCGAACTAGCTCAACTTAATACCAAGACATTCTATCGACAAAAGATATGATCGCCTTCAAAAGACTCGACCAAAATGTGGCGAGCACTTTTCTTAAAAATCAAATTTCTATAAATTTTTTGTTTTAAAGTTTACCTTCCCTAATTACATAAAATCCAACATTAAACCAGTGACCAAAACCGCACCAGACATATGTTTACTAACCTATTTAGTTTAATATTAGTTCATAAGTTGGGGAATAATCAAGGAAAAATTGCAAAAAAAGATCTCATTAAAGCAATTGAAAATCCTCATATTGTAAAAAATTCAAAATGTCCTAATTCGAAAACAATAAATGCATTTTGATCTATAGGTATATTATTGACCTGATAAAATCATCAAAATAATTTTAATCCAGAGAGCTTTTTTGTTAGAAACTGAGTTTTTAATAGTAGGTAGTTAAAGACCGAGTAATGTAAATAGAAAGACCAAGAAGACCAAGACACGACTGTATAAAACCAAGAGAATTCCATTTCAATCGTTTGTTTATCCTAATTATCTTCAACATTCAAACTATATTCCAATTTCTACCTTTCTAACGCGAATAATGTCCAAGCACTGAATCTTCTTCGCTGTTTTCATCTCGTACAAAAGCAGCAGCTTCGTGGTCCTAATTGCCCCGGAAATAATAACAAAATTACGTCGAGAATACAACCACCACGGCCATGAGAACACCCCACGTTGCCTATCGCGCTTACGATTAGCTAGCCCGAGGCATCATTGTTGTTACTGCGCTTGCCGTTGTTGTTATTCCTTGTACGCTAATGAATTAATTTCGTGCCTGAGAGGAATGTCTGGCTGCGTTGCCGTCATTCGAACATAATCTTGTTTCGTAGTGCTTTTAATCCTTCGCGTTGGCGGCTCAGGATCTGATTACTGTCACGATTATTACTACTACTACCTGTCTCCACTTCTTCGTCGTTCCTTTCACGTATTAGCCCATTACAGTCTCTCCAGATGGAATTTTATGCCGGAAATCCTCAAAAATTGCCATTTAGGCACTGGTTTCTGTTTATTTTACAGTACAGGCCTATGTTAACAGAGGAGGAAGAGGCAATAAAGCAATTAATTAATTAATTCTGCCTTATTTCTCCGAAACTAACAACGAGCAAACAAAATGAAAAAGAAATCAGAAACAAGAAAACTGGGTGGATACTAGAAGATGGGCCGAGTAGCCGGTTTGGATCCAGGAATTCTTTGAGGATAATAACGACAGGTGTATTTGTCTCCCATTTTTATTATTAAACAAAATAGTTCATTAATTGTAAACAATATAACCGTCAGTTGATTAATCCTAACTTTGTCAAAATAAACTAACTGGAGAATTGGTAAAATTTTCTGCCGTAATCATTTTATTTCGAATGAGTAGTTTGTGCATCATGATATTATGTGATTTTTGTTATGCACTTTTTGGTGTACACCTTCGTCCTTTGACGTTATAAACATCGCCAACAAGGGGATTCGGGGCTTGACCTTCGGTTAAAGCACCGGAAGAAGGGGAGAAGTAAAATACATAGTGTAAGCGGTGGATTGATGCAGTGGTAGACCCTCTCAAACGAGCCACGTATTCAATAATACCCACAACAAATATAAGCCACTAAATCGGTAACCAATTATATTTATTCCGCTGTAATGATAAAGGAACGAATCTGTATCATAAAAAATGACGTTAACAAAAGTTTGAGAATCCTTATTCCAATTCTAGAACAAGTTTTATTTCCTGATATTTTCAGGTTTTCTACATAAAAATGGTTACCATATAGTGGGTCTTTTTCTTCCAATGCTAACTAGCCAAGCCTCTGAATATTTTTTGTGAGCGCTTCTAATGCAGGCCTAGATCTGATGAACCTTTTTTCTTAGAAACTTTGCTCTCCAAAGGTAGGCAATTCTTTAAATGCAATAAGAGCATCCTTCATGTGCTTTTATTTGGAATATTTAGCAAGTGTAGTTATACAACGTCTTCCTCACAAATCAACACTCAACAAGCGAAAATGCTTCACCTAATTTCAAAATTAGTAGTCATCATCATCCATTAAGTCGTCAGTCTTAAAACTGGCTGGACACGCGCCTCCACTCTTTCCTATCCTCAGCTAATCTTCGCATTTCCTTAAAACTAGAACAATCCACATCCTTAAATATTTGTGGACAGTAATCTGATCTAGGCTTACCTCTACCCCTTCTAACTTCCGTTTTTGTCTTTAATATATCTGTGACTAGACCTTCATGCCTGAAAAGGTGTCCTACCAACCTATCTGGCCTATTTCTTATTGACTTCCATAGAGTCCTCTGTTATCCTATTCTTTCTAATAGCTCTTCATTTCCAACCTTCTCTATCCACGGTATCCTCATAATTCGCCTGTAACACCACATTTCGAACGCTTCTAACCTTTTCTTTTCTGCCGCGCTCACTGTCCATGTTTTGCACTCGTACAGCGCCGCGCGCCAAACATAGAGCTGACTTCCTTTAATTGAAGGCAGGTCGACCCTGTGCTATCCTCTGCTTTATATCTCTACTACGCCTTCCGCCCTGACTTATCTGATATACTAGATACCTAAAATCAGCCACTTCTTCTAATTTTTCGTCTCCCAAACATCAGCGGAATTCATTCTGCTACGGTACACAATTTTATGTCACTTAAGCAAACTCAAGCACTTGCTTAGTTGTTAGATACTATGTGACACTGAAGACGCTCGAAGTACTCGAACTTTGCCCGCCCCGAATGTAATGTTAAGGGTTGAACGATCTATCTTTGATCATAGTCACCATACCGCTTGGTTTGTTTTGTGTGTTGACAACGACCGCTTCGTCCAAATCGGGTAAATACAGACAGCGATCTTCCTCATTCTCTGCAGTCTGTATCTACAAATCGGATCTTGGCCGACGCGAATTAATCGACGACGACGATAGCGTTTCAACCAATTCTCGGTTTCCCTTATTCGTTGCACTTGGTCCGTGAACGACGCGGAACGATTAACGCGAGACATTTTAAGGAAACCGAAGCGAAATAAATTAGATTCCCGAGCGCTAAAATAGACGAGAGAATTTATCGTCTGGTGCTTGGCAATTTTCCTCGCACATATAATGTATATAAAAAACGCTGCTTGCGGAGTTCCGCGGGCCGCTTTAGCAATTCAAACAATGTTATGTTAAGCGTATGTAAATTGAAGCATTAAACCGAAATTGAAGAAACCGGCGCTGACTTATTACCCCGTTAGACTCGGAGCTGTTCTTCCTTGAACGGGCGTTCTTTGTCTCCTCGTGCAGGTATTGCACTCAAGATGCATTTCATTCTGTTCATATAACGCCCAGATAACAAAGGAAAACGGGAATGACATCGGAAACCTATACGTCACATTAATTAGTCATCTAATGAGAGCATAACACGGCATATATATTATAGAAGTATTATTCCAAGATATTGTACAATGTTACCCTGTCCAGAGAATCCACATTTTGAGAACCAAGTACAGTAGAATGACATAGAAGGGAAATGACAAATACGTCATACGAAGCGGGTGTCATACAAAGCATAGTCTTAGAAAATAAACAATTTTCTATTTTGGTTAGTTATTTAGTTTAAGAGAGAAAAACTACAAATTGTATATATTTATTAATAGAAAAAGAAAAATAACGATGAATTGCAATATCAATATATATAAGAAGGGTCAGAAAAAATGAGCGAAAATGTTATTATTAATCATTTGGGTCACTATAGATATGATTTCTTGAGAATCAGTCATAATAAACGATATGTCATTTTAAACAGAGTCATTATATCCAAACTTTCCTATAGAGAATTTAATATGAAAACTAAACTTAACACTGCAATTACTTCATATCAAGCGGCTGGTCAATATAGGCGGAGTCATAATAAACGAATTCCACTGTATTTCCTAAGTACGTCCCTTATAATGTCGACAGAAATTAGTAACACGAAAATAAAAGTGTTTGGAAGTGACCCTCAGTCATTCGTAAAACTGAAACATTGACGACAACAAGTGTCTTCAGTTTCGCCTCTTGTAGCATACGATTATATCCTAGGTAACGGTAATAGAGAGCAGTTGTCATTCGGGTACGTCTGTCGCGTCGCGACGCTTTATGGACAACAACACGGTGCGACGTCGGTTCATGACCTCACATCGGTCGGTGCATGATCGTCGGTCGCCGAGCAACCGAAACGTCTGTCTTTCTGTTGCTGCTACGTAGCAGCGGATCCGATACTAAATCGTTGGTATGCAGCCGGCGAGCGAATTGGACGCTTTTCTTTTTCCGCAGCAGAAATCAAGCAGGCGAGCAAGCTGGCGAACGAACGAGCGGCCGCCGCCGTCGCGGCGCTGCTTGCTTGTGCCGCGTAGTCTATTAATTTGTCCCTGTCACGTCCCCATAATGGAGAAGTAAAGTGCCAATGCAAGAAGGGTTATCGGTCGATCGTGAGCGAGCGCGCCAACCAACTTCGTTTACTCGACTGACAATAACGATCTGGGAGAGAGAAAATTTCCGACCAGTCATTCTATTCGAAAACCTTTTGAAAATAAAAGGACGCAACAGGAGAGCGACAATTCCTTTCCTCATCAATATTGACTTTTAAATAACATTGCAATATCTGTCTGTTATTTTATTTATCTACCGGCTCGTGATGGTTCGAATAAGCTATCCATGATATAACAGTTCTTTTATAAATCCAACTGGAGGGCGTTTCTTGCAATATTTTCATCATACATTAATTGCAAGAACATATTGTCCACTAATTTCATTTTACTATGGTATACAAATTGTCGCTATGCCGCTAGAGATTGTGAGCAAATTGAAGCACCTGCTCAGTAGTTAGGTATCATGTAGCATTAAAGATGCTCACAATAGCGCCGTCCCCACGTCCAATATAATGTTAAGGGCCGAACGGAGCAACGATCAGTCTTTGCTCATACCGGTTGCGTTCACCGGCAAGTATGCATTGACAAGCTGGACCGTCTACAAGCCATAAGTACGTAATTCAAGGTGGCGCAGTTGCCAGCCTGTTCTCATTGGGGAATCGCTACTGTGTACAAATTGTATAAATAAACACTGTGGCCAAAAATTTTAAGAAAATAAATTATCTGTGTAACAGAAGCATCAGTCTTAAAAAACGAAGGAAACATAATACACACTATATATAAAGAATAAATGGAGTAGAGAAGTATACTACTGCTAAATAAATTGGGTTGTATAGAGGTGAATTTTGCAAAAAAAAAAAAACAGGTAGAAATTGATGGGAACTGGTAATAGCAGGATGTCCTGCATTCGCATAAATCTATTTAGTATTTATATGGTTACTTTAGTTCAACAGATTTGTGACCTAATAAGTACAGTTTGTCGTTGTTGCTGTTGTCACCTCTCATAGCTTAGTGGTCAGAGCATTGGTTCGTGAAGCCAAAGGTCCCGGGTTCGATTCCCGGTGAGGGTGTGACAACACCAACAAAAATTTTCCCTCATTAATTTGAGGGAGATTCTAGTGGGATTAAATTAAAAAATGAATTATGAATGAAATTAGTAAAGGCAATAGTGACATGAGGTGACTTATGTCGAGACCTAAAGATAATCGCACATTCATCTAAACTAAATAAGTGTGCCTTCATTCAAACAAAACAAGGATTCAAGAAATTACTGTTCGTTTCAAGAAGTTGGAGATATGCCCCTTCCCTTTATTAGGATGCGCCATAGCATAATTCCAAATTCAATCATATTTGTCTGCAGAGCACATTTGTCCACCGATCATCGAGCGAGAGCTAGACAAATGTGTACAGTACCATTTGCAAAATAATTTAAACTGCCTCGTTAAAATTTAAGAATATGCTTTATTTAAAAGCATATTTAGCCAAAAATAATAACAAGTGAATTAACTTAACGTTCTACACACCTATAAAACTTTTGCTTTGTTTTCTATTGTTAATTTATATACATTTTTGTTTTAAGAAATTGCTAAACATTTTCGTCTAGTACTGTACAGTTCTAGCCGATCTCCTAAGACCGCCCATCGAGAGCTCTGCTCGTTCAAGCTTGTTCCAACTATTTCTGTCTTGCTCACGCCTAGTGTGTATTCTTTCTATCTTCGCGCAGATTTCTTCAAGGTCACAATTCTAACAAATTGAAATGGACTGTACTATAATATTAAGTAAATAAGCTTAATAATGTTTAGGGGTAGTTATTACAAGCGCGCAAAACAGACTCTTAAACTCGGTGTTTTCTTTGGCCACATCCGGTGAAGGATTTGAATGGTCACAGGAAACAATAAAACGTAAAATTGGAACAAAAAGCATTAATCAGAAAAGCAATAAGGAAATTAGAGAGCTAAGTGGGTAAGATGGAAAAATCGGTATAATTAAAGTGGTAAAACTCCACCATTGTTTTCGGTATTGCTCTCAGGATCTTTAAAGAAACGTTCAAATTATCGAACAACCGCCTCTATATTCAATGGCACGACAATAATCGTTAATGGCATTTAAGAATAGTGTTTTTCGGACGTTAAATATCGTTATTAAAGGCGCTTCAAAATAAGCCGTAAAGTGACTGGCTTATATTGTGGATCAAACAAGACCTGCGTGCGTGTGGTCTTCTATGAGTTGCACTTTCAATTGTTTGTTATTTATGTATGTACGGCATATGAACGTGGGTTAATTTTACTGCCAAACGTCTCCTAGACCATTACCTAGAGCTTTCTGTTTCATTGTTTACAATATCAGCAATAATTCAACAATTATACTAGCGTTATTTTTCATAAAGTCTGCACAATCACTGTGACGGTTGTAAAATGGCGAACAATGTAAGATAACGGAAAAGTCCCAATTATTTAACAGTTAAGTGGCTGTTTTTCACTTATAACTATTAAAATGTGTACCCTAAGGTTAAAGAACCCATCAAAATTGCATTAAAAGTGAATTAACAGTTACCTCATAAGAAAAAAGGGAACTGTTAAAATCACTTAACAATACCGTATTGGCCCTCTTATTAGGCATATATTTTAAACCAGTGATAAGGATTTCAATTGCTTTCTTAGAAAGATCAGCATAGATATTTTCAAGAATGTATCCAAAAACATGTGATTCTTTCATCTCTAAAACTACCAAATTATGAAAAAAAATCGGTTGTCTGTAAAGTCGGTTTACTGACGATAGTTGAACGTGACAACGTCATATGAAAATACTGATGGAATGGTTTCATTTTTCAAAAGAAAATTTTAATTTTATTTGTTTGATAGATATTTTGTTTGGATATAGAGAAGGAGGTAAATGGAAATGTATTACTGTATAGCAGCTGTCCACGCAGACGCATCGCTGACTCAAATAGGAGAGACACAGATGTCGAACGCTGCCGAACGCGGAGGCCGATTGTGCCTCTTTGTCGCTCGTTCCGCGCTCTCGCTTGCACTTTAAGCCTTAAATGGAACGCGTAAGAGCGAGGTAACGACGCATGAGTCATGTTTTTTCGTGCGTGCAGCCGGCTCCATCGAATTATAAGACGTTGTCACGTCAAAAAATTTTTTGGAAGTTTCTTTACAATATTAGAAATATATCTAAATGAGACTTCTATGTTTTATAGTTTCTTGAAAATCACGATTATAAATTACCATTAAATTGTTGGAGAAGTGTATACTTAACAGTTTTCCAAACAGGAGGAGCCCCTTACAAAGTTTTGTAAATGCCTGGACAATTCTTAGGATACTCAATCAGCATTCAATATACAGCGCAAGGACTTTTTAAATAAAGTATTACAGCACGTGTAATCATAATGGAAAGCACAAAAGAGAGAGAGAGAGAGAGAGAGTAGAAGAGGGATAACAAATCACCAAAACTTTGATCCAAATCCGAAAGAAGAAAAAGATACGACTCTCCGTTCTTCTACCTTTTTACGAAATCAAAAAAACATAAATTAGCGTTCGCTTTCGATTCAATCGTTTTCTAGAGGCGCGTTTTTTTTAGGACAAGGTTAACGACGATTTGTAAACAAGAAAGACAACTTTTCAGTAACACACAGGTACACATGACAAAGCAATTACAAATCATATCATTCTAGTGACTATTGAACACCTGAAATTCTCATTTTACAAAGCATTTATATTTTTATTGTGGATGTATTAAGTTTAATGTTTTTGAAAGCAATATTGACATTCAAATCGAACGACGATACGTATTTTCTCTATGTAGTGACTCCTAATCCAATAAGGCTCATTCTACTTACAGATGGTAATCGATAAGATTCTTGTTCGATGAATAAAGGTAAAGATTATTGGAAACACACGCGTACACGATTGCACTGCGTTGAATATTGTACAAGGTGTTAATAACGAGGATGTTGACTTCTACCGGAGCGACTTAGAGCCTTGAGAATTCTTCTTGGGCGCACACTTACACAACTGCTTTTTGTACGTAATTATTCTTGAACAGGTATTATGACAGATTCTTAAACTGCCCGAGAGACGAAAGACTACGACTGCCGCGGCGGCACCGACGATGATGGCGACAGAGCGACACGCAGGAATTTCGAAATTAATATTGATGATGATGACGGAGATAATAACAGCAAACGGCAATACGTTTGGCTGGCTGGTAAACAGTTGTGGTAGTACTTGTTCGTTTTGTGCAATATCAGTATATTTATTGCCCTGTGTATTATTCAGTAACTTGATGATCATTGAAGACGAGAGAGAAGAATAGCAGGATAATGACGGTCTTGTGCGAGAAGAACTACTAGTTTTCTTAGGAATCTGTTGTACTTAATGGTCATAAACCAACGGAAACAACCTTTTGATTGTTTAATTCTTACTAACTACTAAAGCAGATGGGCGGCCAGTCTCTCTTCAGTGTCTAATTAGAAATTTTGGGGATGTGGTTGGGGTGAGATTGATAAGACGGAGGAAGTGAAGACAGACAGAAGAGAAACTAAAAGTTATCTGCAGAATATTATTATCGTTCCAATATTTGCCCAAGTGATTCAAGGACTACTGAAAAACTAGAACCAGAATAGACGGATCCGGAATCGAACCTACGTCCTACCGACTGCTAAGCAAAAGTAAATCTGTCAGTCATGACGCTGAAATATCCTTACAGAACTCCAAAAAGTGTTTTCCGGTGGAACAGAAGGGTGCTGATGTGGAGGTGAAGAATGAATGCATAAAAAAACAATGTTGGGAGATTGACTCCATTCTGATGGTCAAAAAGTAGAAACAGGGAGGGGTGGAAGCTCAGGGTGTAAATTCATATTTCCCTGTTATTCAGTTTAATTTCAGGCTGAGGTACATAAAATTTCTCCAACTAGGCGAATGATGTCATCTTTGTTAATAACGACTATTTCAATGCTCGTCATGGATGTGCTTCAACGTTTTATTATTATGTAATAGTAACACTCTCATGATAGAGCACATAAATGCTTTATTTTCAAACAATTAAATTTCTAAAACTGCCAGGCAATTTAATTTATTCGGTGTGCTGTCTGCCATGATTGGGCGCAGCTATAAATGACGAAGCGGTGCAGCACTTTCGGACCAATATCGTTTATAATAACGCGTTTATATTGCCGGTTTTTATGGGAGTTACCATAAATGGTGCTGAATTATTTGGGCCGGCATAACAGATCCGCGTTTTACCGGAACGGCGCGTTATTTTCGGGTCGTACGTCGTTACACCATTGTATTTTCGCGAGCCATCAACGAGATTCGCAGGCCATTATTATTCAAATCATTCGCCACATTTGACCGGCTGACCAATTAAAATAAATAAAACGGATCACAGTGCTTATAAATAATGAGATATCTCCGTGCGAATTTTCATTAGAAACGAATAGCGGCAGGGGGCTTCTCTGTTCATGTCACTCTCCCCTGGCAGCACAGTTGACCTGGTTAAATATGAGTAGCGCCCTCTATTCTTATATCACTATTTTCGCCAATTACTCCCTATACTGCACCACCATCCGACATATCATTTACTTCACAATCTGATTTAGAAACATATGGATTTCGTTTCGACGATGCTGTCAGCTAAATAATTCCGTTCTCTTGAGCAGAATCCCCCAGGATTTTGTCATCCCCATGACTTACACGGGGGTGTGTCGTATAAAAGATGATGACACCGATAATATAATCAATACGACATGCGTGCCTTATCCTGAAATATGACAGACGCCTGGTTGCGGTGAAACGGCTTTCGTTATAATTAAATAAAATGTTACCCTACCTTCTTATTAGATTACCTTTGAGTAAACATTACAGCCGATGTGTAAAGGGAAAACTCTGAGAGACAATAAATGGATACAGAAATGTAGGTAAGTATTCTACGAGAACTTCCTTTAGATTTGTGATAAACGAATTCAAGACATTTCACGTAATTCAAGTACAATTTTCAAATAATCAAGGTTATAAAATCTTGTTTTTTTTAAACAGTTGCATATCTTAAAAACTAGTAGAGATAAGTATGAGGAATTATTAACCACCTAAAATTAAATAAAGAATCCAAAACTGTAAAAATATATAGGGTTAATATATATATTAGCAGAGTTTTGGACGAAACAGCCTTAGGTGGGACACCCTGTATATGGTACGTAACAATCAAAACATAGCAAGATCGCCTTACAGATTTTTATCGGAACAAATACATTTTTATTTGTACGGATTGCATCGTTCAAAATCATTCAATTGCCCACTTTCACATGCCAAATATCGCACACCAGCAGGGGTACCCTTAAGCTTACCTACCGCTTAGGCTCCGTGAGAAGATTGACCGCACCGCAGGAGGCACAGTTTAATTATTGTTGTTGTTGTAACCTTATCAAAATCTCGGCTGTAAGTACTTAAAGGAACAACACATATAGAGAACCAAAAGGGATTTCAATAGATACGAACATGCCCAATAAATACAGTAACCAATGAATGCTTTTGTTTGTTTGCTGAAGATCATCAGATTACGACAGGAAAAAGCAACACGAAGGAAGTGAGTGTTGTAGTGATCATGTCCTTTGGTTTAGCTGTCCAGTTGGACACTGTTCGGTGCCCAATTGAGCTATTTGTTATTATTATACTGTGTGTTTATATACCTACCTGCCCGCAGTTGGGGGTGGTTGATCTTCTTGATCTTCGTTCGGTACTCAACTGGAGGGTACTTTCAATAATTACCTGCATTTGAGTTAAGCCCGTGTCGTTTTAAAAATTGAAAAAGTTCTGTGAAGGAATTTCAAACTTTTAAAATAGAAACAAAAGTATTAGGTCAATAAGATTGTATGCAAGATGTTTTTTTATAATAGTTCGTGCTAGAGGAAGGCAAAGTCTTCTTCTATCATAAAAATTGCATATTGATTCGAGTATGAAATTCTTAATGCTCATCTAATCAGTTCCAACGTACAATTAGATAATACTCATTTAACCGGCATGTTGACATGACTGTTTTTAATGACAGAGATCAATGATGCACTGGATAGTGATTTTGCCAGGAATATGATAACCAGGTACCCCCGGTACACTACGGTTAATGGTTCATGTCATCAAAAAAAAAATTTTGGGTGTTTAATTCCCACCAGCCACTAATGCTGGTGGGCGGGCAGTCCCTCTGGACTACACCGGAAGATGAGGCGAAAGGCCCTCTTCAGCCTCCTTTCAGGAATCATGGAAATTGGTGGGTGGTGGTTCGGGTGAGAAAGATGAGACGGACAAAATAAAGACAGAAGAGAATGAAAGGTTATCTATGGAATGTTACTGCTCCAGTATTTGTTTAAGTGGTCCAAGAAAACCACAGAAAAACTTAGACCAAGGCAAATGGACAAGGAATCGAACCTGCGTCCTCCCGAATGCTAAGCAATGATCTAAACCTCTAGACCATGTCACTCAGTTCATGACTTCATTATGGTGGGTTTTCTACTGCATACCACACTTACCAACGTCCTAAATCACATTAAGTTCCTTTCAAAAAGCCGTTTAAAAACTAAACCAATGCAATTTTAATTCTGGTTGGCAGATTTTCAACAAGAGGGTTGAAACGAAAGCCTAAGCCTACATTTTTATAAATACTAAAAGATGCAAGGTGATAAAATCGTACTAATAATAAATTATCCTTAATCAAAACCTGATTTACCAACAAACGACAGAAATTGTAACCGGGTGGATCCTAAAGTAAGTGGCGGATCCACCGGGTACCGGATCCAAACCGGGTACCGAATCCAAACCGGGTACCCGACCCATCTCTTTCGAGACTAATAAGTGTACTAATGCTGTTTTGATTCGTGCCTAAAGGTCGTCGTATGTTGGAGTTGCTTCCTAACGTTTCACTGGCCCAAGTAGCGAGCTTCTTCAGAGATCCTTCCATCTCCGATGCTGGAGGTGGACTCAATGAAGATGGAAGGACCTCTGAAGAAGCTCGCCGCTCATGCTAGCGAAACCTTAGGAAGCAATTCCAACACACGACGACCGAATCAAAACAACACCAGTTCAGGGATCACAAAACTAAATATAATAAGCTTATTTAGTAATTATATTTTTGAAACGAGAAGCAGCTGCATTAAATCATATGGCCGAGTGAGTTTACAACTCGACTAATCGAGTTAAAGATAAGGTAATTCGATAGACTAAAATGAGCACATGTGCTCATCTTACCACGCTTCTGTTGCGCCGCATTTCTAATTGCCTCGTTTTCATTAGACATTCTCACAATATACATATAACATTTTTCGAATCATGAAGATGCCTGCCGACCGGGATCGTATCTTAGCGCGCTTCCAATATTTATTACCGCCAGTATTCCCGCGTGTTATTACCTTAGTAAGAATGTTCACCGTGGTCGAAGCAAACGGCCTGGCTTGGAACACATTAATTGCCTCTCTAAAACATTCTAACATAATACGGCTCTCTCTCCTTATGACATTCCAACAAACGATACGGAGCAATACATCTGCGAAACATGAGAAACTGAACGGGTACTAGCTCGTATATTTCATGTTTATATTATTAGCCAATCGCAGTTCTGTGGGAAACGTCTGTCTGCCATGCATGCACCAAGTAGGTAACGTACAACGCTCATATACACACATACCCACAGATAGAAAACCAACTAGCAAGTACAATGACTGAACATGCACATATTCGTCCGAGAATCTGAACACGTTGCCACCTCGAAAACTATTCCCTTTTAATGAAACGAAGAACATCACCTAACCAGGCCAAGACCAACAAAATAATAATTAATGTTTGAATACTAATATTAATGTTTTTTCAACCGGAGTCATTTTCAGAATTACAATCCAGATGTTCAAATCCCTTTTTCCAATAGATGACGGTCACATCCAATGAAATGGGCGCAACACAGTAATAGAAAAGATAATGACAAAACTTCAGTACATAAAGGAATATTTTGGAAATATGTACATTGGTACACCAGCCAAAGTGATGGGAGGATAGTAGAAAGTGGTTACACAAAGAAGTGAAGAGACATAAAAGAGGAGCAGTGTGGTTTAGAGATTTTAGCAGGAGGACACCAGCTAGATTCCGGATCCGTCTGTCCTGGTCCAAGTTCTTCTGTGATTTCCTTGAATCACACGAGCATATGCTGGGACAATAACAACAATCTAGATAATGTTTTACTTCTCTTTTGTCTCTGTTTTGTCCGCCGCATCTATCTCACCCTAACCACCAACTACTCCATTCCCAGAAGACTGAAAGGACCTTTCGTCTCTTGATCGGGCGTGGCCCAAAATAGGAAAAACTGAAGGTACGTGACCAACCAGCCTTCGTGATGATAACATGATAATGATTTTGTCTGTACAACCCGTACCATAGAACCCAAATTGAAACAATGATTTTAATCCGTCGAACAACAGCTAGTGGAGATACACTACAACCTAATTTTATTTAGGCAGTTCTACTTTTTGACCATCATCTGTTGGGCTATAAAAGATCAAGTTGATGCAATGCCTGGAAACTGCTTCATTCCGAGATACGACAAGAGAAGTATACAAAAGGATATAAACTGACTGAGTCTAGAGACTTGAAATTTTGAAAAAATGCAATTTATTCAACGTAGCAAGTACTAAGAGAGGATTTTAAGAATTCAGCCACTAAAGGGCAGAAAAGGGGGTTCAAAGATTGAAGTATCGATCAAGGTACAGCCCAAATCGCTGACACAGGAAGGTTGAAATTTTAGGCGAACAACAATTAGTTGAGAACTGACTAAAGTAGTCCGTTTCTTAATAAATGTTTAAATATGGGAGGAGATGATGTGGTAATTTGGCCTAGCAATTGATGTACTTACAAAACGGCAACGTTGCACAATCTCACTACACTACGATGTGCAAGCAACGGTCGACACAAAGTCATGGCTAAAAGAGTCAATGCATACATACACAAACACTTACATGCATACACTACGTCTATGTAAGCGAGTGCTCCTCGTCACGCAGCGGACCTCCCGCGTGGTGAGCACGATTCTCTTTCCCTCTCGTGCACAACTTAAAAGGCGAACGGTCCGGAATCCATATGGAAACAGAAAAGAAGAAGAAGAGAAACCAGCGGCACTTAGTACCAGAACACTCTTCGGCTTCGTGTCCACGGAATATGCCAGTTGGTCGTTCGTTTTATTATAATCGTTACGCGATTTATTGTCCGCGTTATTATTATAACTCACGATCGTCTGTACCGCGCATCATCCCCTCGATCGTTTATTTCGTGTTACGCCACTGGTGCCTTATTGCATCACCATAAGGTCGTCAGTGCTAAGACTGGTTGGACACGCACCTCCACTCTTTTCTATCCTGAGCTAATCTTCGCATTTCCCTCAAACTAGAACAACCCATATCCTTAACTATTTGCAAACAATAATCTAATCTAGGTCTACCTCTACCCCTCCTAACTCCCGTTTCTGCCTCTAATATGTCTCTGACTAGACCTTCATGTCTGAGAAGCTGTCCTACCAACCTATCTCGCCTATTTTTTATTGACTTCCATAGAGTCTTCTGTTCTCTTATTCTTTCTAATACATCTTCATTTTTAACCTTCTCGATCCACGGTATTCTCATCATTCGCCTGTAACACCACATTTCGAACACTTCTAACCTTTTCTTTTCTGCAGCGCCCACCGTCCATGTTTAGCACCCGTACAGCGCTGCGCTCAAAACATACACCTTTAACAACCTTTTTCGAATTTTTAAATTAACCGTCCGCAAGCATAGATGTCTTCTTTTTATTGAAGGCGACTCGACTCTGCCTTATCCTCTGCTTTATATCCCTACTACTCCTTCCGTTCCGACTTCCTAAATACTTAAAATCAACCTCTTCTAGCAGATATACCAACAAGCGACAGGACAACGATCCATCCCAATACAGTCTCAATTACCAATTTTAATTAGCTAGGTTTTCTGATATGCTTATTAAATTATTATTGCTGGTATTTATTTTTTATTTTTTTTTCTGGTAGAATTACCCGACACTGCTAGGCGCCCAGCGTCATTATCCAGTACTTGGTCGGATCCCAAAAAGTCTGCCGGATCCAAACCGGGTACCCGACCCATCTCTAGTTTGCAGTACGGATTAAAATTTAACAGACATGTTTATTTATGTGTTGTCACATCTGTAACACAATCGATTCCAAACAAAAGTGGTAATAAGGACGAGCTTTAATTGCGTTACCATTTTTAAATGTGAATTATCTACTAAACATATTACTTTTTCGAGACAAATTATTCTTCTAAAACAAATTACCTATTTCCAGGGAAAATATCACAGCAATACACTTGATAATGTCGTAGAACTCACCTGAAAAAAGAAATAGAAACAATTAGAACTACTGCTCAAATGAAAATGTATTAGTTATTGTTTTTACTTAATAGGAAACATAAAAAATATCTATATGTAGTTCTTGTTTAATACCACCCGTCTAATAGAAAGGAATGAATTTTAGAAACAGTTCAGGGTTGATTTATAAAATTTTGGGATTTGAAATTAAGGAGTTCGCAATATACCCCAACATTTTTTAACTTTATTTGTTTGTCGGTAAGCAATGTACACAGGCATAATACCTATAAACAGCAGGCATGTTTTTTTCAATTGCATAAATAAAATAACATGTCAACAAAGAATAATCATAATTCCATTACAAGTAAACAACAATGGATTTTCTTTCAAACATATGTCTCTTTAAGTTACTACAAACTGATACCTACATCCGTGAATGAGATCACGTACTAGCATAACAAAAATACAACTTGTTTTATTTACATCCGTTGTTATAATTACAAGTTCAATAATAACGATAAGACCAGACATACCCAAACAATTTCATGAAGTGCCATGTATTTTACAGTAATGGTAAAAATTAAATAGCGGATTATTAAGTATGCATTTTAATTATTTATGAATCCTTATACAGTCGACTCTCGTTAATTCGAAACTCGAGGGACTCTTAAAATATTACGAATTATCGAGTGTTTGAAATATCAAATGGTTCGAAATTTTTGAGAGAAAATAAATAAAACTTGGAATTATTAAGTGTTGATCAATTATTATTTATTAACTGCTATTCTTTAACAATGATAAAAGTTTAGAGGTACATTCGAGTACATATTCATAATGTGAATTAATTAATCTTTCGAAAGAACTCTGTTATACTGGTTTGTTTCAAAGCACATTGCTGCTGCTCAGTCTACAAAATAATTTTTTTTAAGAGAAAAAGTGCCTGAAATGCCTTTTCATCACTTTCGTTTTGTAGGCAGAAGCTTTGTAAGGCATCGAATGAGGCTCTTGCTTTCTTAACTGACACCTCTACCAAAATGTACTTACAACCTTTCTGTTTCTTTCTCTCTGCAAGTTTGAATTGTCGAGTGTTTGACGACGATGAGTTCGAATTAGCGCGTCGTTTTGTTACGTAGCAATGATTTTTTCGTTCGAATTACGAAGTACATAGAAATGTATTGTTTTAGTTCGAAATATAAAGAGATTTTGTAGGGAATTCGTGATAACTTTGAATTATAGAAAGGTTCGAATTATCGCAGGTTTGAATTAACGAGAGTCGACTGTACTATATTTATTGTAATTACTTCCCGTAGTACTTTTAGAGACAACATCAAAGTAAGAAAACTGAGTACTCCGCCACTGTGTTTTAATATCGTATTATATTATTTTGTCTGGTATTATGGAAATGTCATAATCACCAGAATCGACTGTTACGACCAGTCCAACGCTACACAAATACGGATGCAAAATTACAATTTCTATTTATTCCATTATTTATGCTAATCCGATTGGCATAACAACTATCGTGTGAGTTTTATAATGTATATACGTTAACGTTTCAAATTAAGTTGACATCAGTCTGTTAGATTTAATATGAGTACCTATGTAAAGACTTCGGTAATATAGATACACTCATCAGAATGTGCTAATACTGTATGTTTGGAAAATTTCCTATCCTGTCAAAAAAACTTTGACGCATACCAAGATAAATTGTCCATTCAATTGTTTCCTGTTTGTGGTATGACTATATTTTATGTTCGCCACAACTTCGTCTTCAATTTATTTGATGCCTTTCGCTAATGTGTTCAGAGCAAAACTACTCCTTTATTTCATTAGGAATAAACCTTCTTCTCCTACGTAAACGTAAGCTGTTTTATAGTCATCATTTAACAGAAATCAGAAGGTGAAAAATATAGTTCAATGATTCCGGAAATGTATCTAATAAATATAAAAGAAAACGTTGTTGAAAACCTTGGATTATACTCAATAATATTACAGTGGATATTTGCGAAGTTTATAAAACATAAAGATATTTCAAAGGAAAAAAAATAGTTACAGAGCATCCATTATCATAAGGATATCAGTCCTAAGACGCGCACCTCCACACTTTTCTATCCTCAGCTAATCTTTATATTTCCCTGAAACTAGGACATCCCACATCTTTAACTATTTGTGAACAGTAATCTAATCTAGGTCTACCTCTACTCCTGTCGCGTCCTGTTTCTGCTTCTAACATGTTTCTAACTAGTCCTTCATGCCTGAGAGTTAGACCTATCTGTTCTCCTATTCTTTCTAATACGTCTTCATTTCTAACGCTCTCTATCCACGGTATCCTCATCATTCGCCATACAGAACATTGCTCAAAAGAAATTAATGTTGCATTTAATGTTAATAATGCCTTTCATGCCGACAGGAAACACCTTTTTTCACCACGTAACTTAATGTTTTTAGTACACAATTCAATTGATTATTACTTCCGTCAGGACTTTTGCAACTCATAAGTGTGAATTTACGGATACTTACTAACGAGTACGTTCGCATTAAACAAGACTGCATTCAGAATACGTATTTAACGTAATTAGTTAATTTCCATTATACCTAATGATAAGAAAAAAAAAACAATTTAACCCCAATCAAACACGTAGAAGACGTAACACATCTCATTAGGTCAATGTGAAGCAAAATAAATAATTTCAATGCCCAGCAATACCTTATAATAATTGTTTGTGATAATTATGAAACTTCAGAATATACGTAATTATTATCAAAAAACTTTTCATTAATTGTTTGCAGAAAGCAATGGATAAATTTTAAATAAACAGAATTCCTAAATATTAATGTCAAAAGTCGTAAAAGTAATAGATTGAATTGTACTTCTACCAAAGTAACTTCTACCAGTGAGAAGAACTCTTCGTTTCCAATAGATCGTCGACTTCCGTTGTCGTAAAAGCAAAGGTGCCGCTTCGATTGCTTACAGCTCTCACTTTCAAACCTTTTCCAAGAGGAGAAAACGACCTAGCAAAGCCTACTTCATGGGAGTAATTTGTTACCTCTTACTCGCCGATTTATTCATTAAACAAAGTATAAACAAGCCTCTCTAACGACGTAATACATAACTCGGGAGCAGAAGCCATGAACAAACTACCTCGTTATAAATATATAAACAAATAAACAACATGTTTAAGGATGTTGACTCAGGAGTGGACGAACCGTCACTTACTGAACGAATGTATTGATATAGGTATGAACAAAGACGTAGATAGAGGTTGATGGGTCGTGGTCGAATGGAACCTGCAGATCCAAACGTTTCGACTACAACTTAAACGGTTATCTTCAATGGGCTGCTTGATTCCTACGTCGAAGGTTGCACTTTGAAATCTCAGTAGCAACTGACTACTGGCCACTGAAGATGACTGCCGAAGTTGCAGTCGAAACGTTTGAATCTACAAATTTCATTCGACCACGGCCCATCGGCCCGGATCTACCTCTGTTCATTCGATTCCAGTTGTGAAAGCCTAATACGCCATTACATTGTTGATATAGCCGAATCTTCCATTATAACCGATGTTATAAAGAGAAACTACTTTGCTACAGCCCAGTCATTATTAGAGGTGTTAATTTAAATGACCTCACTGTATATACTATCGCTACAAGTTTTATCAATTTTGTTTCCAGTGAACTTTAAACATTATTCCTATAATTATCTTTTTTTTTTATATTAAACCCATTAAGTTAAATGAGACATTGCCATAAGCGGACGACATACCACATACGTGGCAATTCCATTTTATTAAATACATTCGTTCTCAATTTGCTCACTCAATTTCCTTTGTGGATGTTTCTGCATACGTATACCTGTATACAATATACACAAGGTGTCCCGCCTTAGACCACCTTCTCTATAGCGGCATTACTATTAATTTCAGGTACAAATGTTTCGTATAAAAGTTATTCAATTTTTATTGTGCACTTCCCAAACTTATCCGTGAATCTACAGGGTGTCCAGTTTTCTCTAGCTTATAGCGGATAATTTTGGGAAGTGCACTATAAAAATTGAGATAACTTTTGTATGAATCATTTTTACCTAAAACTAATAATTAAGAGAAAGGGGTCTTGGGTGGGACACCCCGTATATATATTTCTTATCTATATGCGATTATCTGATTATCTCCCGAACACATGCTCGTTGTGCTGAGCATTGCCATACCTACCGTCGCCGTCGCCAGTGGGCGTACGTTTGTGTGTTGGAATGACATTCTTGTATCTAATCACACGACCGGCTGTAATAAATCTCGACCGCGTCCGAAAGCACCTGTTGTCTCTCGCAAAGAAAGGGCATTAGCACTGTCGAGAAGAAGCATTGGTCTCTTTGCAAAATTCATAAGAAGATTTATGTAAAACATGAGCAAGCATTGCATCGAATCATCACTGTTATAATTTTCAAGATACAATAATATCATGGTGACCCTTATAGGTTTAGCCTGTTAAATAATAAATAAAAACCCCTTTGGGATATTGGGAGTGCAGAAAAGAAGCATCACCATCATTGTTTTCATAGGGTCCTCAGTCCTAAGACTAGTTGGGCACTGTAATTGTCGTTACAGGCAAAGCAAAAAAGAGATACAGACACGTATGTTTAGTTTTCACCATTTTTCAATTTGAAACGATTTCCGCCTTTTTTTAACGGTAAATGTGCATCTAGGAGTCATATGTATTCAAAAGTTTACTAAACACAGTTACTACTCAGAATATCACTTTGTAACTTTACCATTTTAACTAGCAGCTCCGACTCCGGTCGCTATCTCTGCATGGAATTACTAGGGATTTATACTAAAGTATGCTTTAAATTCAAGTGACTTAGATTTAACGTCGCTATAGCAAAATGGACGCTACAACCAAGGTCATAATAAATAAAATCTACTGTATTTGGAAACAATAATCTAACGAAAGCATAAGAAATGTAAAATTTGGAAATGATAATGTCGGTTTCACGGTAGCTTTTAGTCAATAAAAAATGAAGAATGTCTCACAGTACTTAAGAGAGTAGTAATTTAAAGTAGCTGAAGCAGCTGATTGTCGATGCTAAGGAAATCGGATAAGTCCAGATGAAAAGGAAATAAGTAAAAAGATGACAGAACACCTTCTGATACATGAAGGGTTAGTTAGACACACACAAGATGTGAAAACTGGAGTAAATGGAGAAACAGAAGAAGATGCAGATTAGAAAACCTCGCAAATTAATTAAGGATGTGAGACACATATTTCAGTTTTGGCGAAATGCGAAGATTTTACCAGGATAACTGAAGGTTTGTGTCCAACTAACTATAATTAAATTAATTCCTGGTTTATTTTAACGGATCAACGCACCAAACCTACCTGAAGAGGTTCGGGAGGGTTGAAAACAAAAAATTCAACCAAAGACTGTGTTTTGTTTTAAGGTATTAGGAAGTGAAAAATTGAACATACATGGATGCCTTGAAGAATACACACTTCAAAATTCTCTAACAATTCTTCGATTGTGTATTATGTAGCCATCCCTGTATTATGCGATGGTTATCCGTTACCAGAGAATGGTACTGCTGGAATTACTGGAATTATTCTACGACAAAAATTAACACAAATTCCTAAAATTTAAAAGGTGCTCCAGCAGGAAAGTTTCCGAGCATTAAAATGTACTATTCACTCTGTTAGGAAAAATGATAAAAATTCTCGTCAATCAAAAATAATTTCTGTTTTATCATTTTTACGGAAAATGGCTTTCTGTCAAACTCTTTAGGATGTAGCGGGACCCTTTATTATGTAAAAGTAATACGACACCGATTTCCAATTTACATTCATGTTTAGTCATATTGGCGGTGCAGTTGTCGAGCAGACCAAAAATATCCACAAATAAACGAATAACGAAGCACAGAAAGGCCAATTAAACACATGTCCATGTCCATATAATTTAATTTGTTCTGAAAGCAGCGTTCAATTATTTACATACCGGCCATTGCTCGTCGCATTGTACTTAATTTGCCTTACAACAGACAGACTTCGGTGTTTATATTTAAATAAAAGTAACATCTGCTGTGGTGTGGTAGTTGCAGTTCACGCGAGGCCATGGGACCGTTCGCCAGGTAATAAAACAAATGCAACATTATTAATTAGTACTTGATGTAGGCATACGTGGTATCTAATACCAGTCCACGTTTTAGTAGCGGTAGTTGTAGTGGTGACTCATTGAATTTCGTGTTAATTATATGAGAATAGGGGGATTATTCATTCACGAAAGCCACTACACCGCCGCGCCGACAGGTAGAAGCAGTTATGGTGCTCCTGCGTTTGTTCACCCAAAAAAAAAGATCTTTATCTAGAGGCTTGGCGTAGGGACAGGCACATGAGACACGTGCGCGAACTCTCTAATTACCCCGACAACAGCGTTTTCGGGCCCATTACAACATACCACCCATAGCATTGACAACATAAACCCATCAATGATCCAGCAGGTAGATAAAACAAAAGAATTACCATATGTCACACAATACAGAATTGCAGACCCTAAAAGATTTGAAATACAATATCCCTTCTTAGATCATATGACTGGACCAAGTCATTATCCTTGCTTTCAGAAAGAAAAACGAAACTTGGAATTAGGTACAGTATGTGTTCTCGAGAGACTACTCTCACAGTGTTCCAGGGAATGTATGGAACAATATAAATATTCCAAAAGAAGCATAATTGCTATAGCCTTATGATAAATCAGCTGATATCATCAGTCGATAATTTTTAAATACACATGTAGGAACTACCAGAGTTGAAGATCGTTGAAGTGAACTTTGGCCTAACATTGGGCTGAATGGAGTTTATCCAAGATTAGACCAAGTTAGGCATACAATTAAATAGGCAGTTTTCTCAGTCCCAGACCTAGACCAAAGTTGACTATATACGAGGGTGGATTGATAAGTTTCCGGCCTAACCAAGAGATGACGCCACTAGGCCTACCTTGAGGTGACATTCTATAGTACCATCCTTGGATAGCTTGTAGCTATAGTTTCAGCCCGATCTCCTTGCTAG
>NW_020438954.1:1595850-1614745 GCF_000699045.2 Agrilus planipennis
ATATTATATATATTTAATATTAAGGATTATTGAGCCTGGACTGAAAAACGATTAATAAATATTATCATTGATTTCAACTTTAGCAGAATGTTCGTAGTCAGTAGGCCAACTCTGGTACATCCTTTGGGAATCATCGTTGGTCCTAGGTTGTATGCTAAGCCAGCCCCGATGTTATCTTTCGGCAGTTCAACGATAGAGAGTTGTAATTCAACATCATAACTGGCAAGCCAACTTTGGCCCACACCTAACTTAATCCTATTCTTTCTATACATGGGTAAGTCTCACTAGCAAATAACTACAACTTGTTTTATTTTAACAATTTAGCGCAGGCCCTATGAATATCCTGATATTTCGACGTTTAACGGTATGCCCTATTAAGAATTATTCCAAATCAGACTATTAATTAGATATGGGCTAAATAATAAAACCATATCAGCGACATAGAATAGCCCTATCCGGACCAAGTCATTATCTGATTAGGTCCAAATGCTTTAAGGAGTTCTATTTCTGATCCGCCCTAAATCAGATAACTTCATCAAAGCCAAATGATATAACCTAAACAGAGACACACAAGATAGCCGTATTCAGATTATAGGTCCAAATGTATTAAGGCGTTACATTTCTAATGGGGGTCAAATCAAATAGCATACATAACCTAATCAAGTTCTTACTGGGCAACCCAATCCAAACCATGTCTGGATGCACATAGAGCCCAAACATTTTTAAAAACCATAAATTCCACTGGAATAATTTGAATCAGAGGGAAATTGAAATTATCTGTATGTGTATATATAGATTTAAACCTTAAAAGACCTTTTCCAATCTAAATAACAACACCATCGACTTCCGCCTGCAAGCAACAGCTGTTGAAATTATATTACATGATTAGGTACTCTTAGAATTTCTGGAATTCCTCCAATGTACCTATCGAGATCGGATGCGACCACGCCTTCATTAAATAATAATAATACATGCATTAAGTGTGCAGGATATAGAGAGCTAGATCGATCTCTAATTGATCGTGAGTGAGTCAACTAAAGTCTTATTACATAAGTGCTTATACTGGATTCGTCTATGGTAGGTCGGTACCAAGTAAAAATGTGCACCAGCTGCTATTACTGTTGTTGCTCCATCGTTAATGGTTATAGTAAATAGTATACAGAAGTCAGTTTTGTTTACCCGAAAGGTAATTAATTGAGATTAAATGCAGCAACGTCACTTATCACATTACAACGCGATTTCACCTTAGAGAAGTGTAATGACTTCTTCATTCTTTCTACCCGCTATTGGCTTTACTTATACCACAAGGTACATAAGTACAATCAATGTAGTCCACAACAACTATGCCTCACATAGATCTACCAAGGACTCATGGGACTGCAATCAGAAAAAACGGGATGTGTTATTTATACTAGAAATACACGGGATAGTGATTTTGTTGGATACCGGATAACCGGGGACTCAGCATCGATTGCGCCGGTACTCGGGCGGGTGACCGACAAAACCACTACGGTTAATGGTTCATGTCTTCGTTCTAACAGACTTTCCATTAAATGCCACCCTCACCATACTAAATCCCGTTCAATAAGTCGTTTAAACACTAAACCAATGAACTTTTAATTCTTAACGAAAGGGTTGAGTTGAAACGAGCCTGTAATGTTTATAAACACTAAAAGTCTGCAATATCATACGAATAAGTTATCTTTAATAAAAACCCGACTGTAACAATTCGGTCATACTGATGTATTCCTGTTCACAAAAAAAAGTAAACACCAGAACTACCCATATTGAAATAACGAATAATTTAATAATCCATAAATATTACGAATTAGGATAAACGATCTATCTCAATACAATCTTAATTATACTTCATTTACTTTATCTAGCGATGTGCCCCTTCCAATGTCTTGGATGCGCCGCTGGCAAAATTGTAGGTAGGGAGAAAAAAGCTCATTATACTCTCGACTCTTCTTCATTAAACATACTTTTTCATACAGTACCTTCCAAAAGATTTGTTCACTCATGAATAGTAGTGCTAGTCGAAAACANGAGAAAAAAGCTCATTATACTCTCGACTCTTCTTCATTAAACATGCTTTTTCATACAGTACCTGTCAAAAGTTTTCGTCAATCATGAATAGTAATGCGAGTCGAAAACAAGCGTTAAAGCCTTTAATATGTCTTCAAATATAAATAAACATCTCGTTGATATTTTCAGTAGTAAATGGTACCAATAACAGCACATTTGAGCAATGCAATTGTAGTGGATAAAATGGTCAATTTTCGGTGCAGTACTGTACGGATTATACGTTCCTCGCCGGTTAAGAGTTTGACCGAGAGTTGTCTCCTTCCTTTTCTGGCCTAGTGATGTTCTTTTCTACTTTGCGCCAGTTAAACTGAAGATCACATCGCTACAGAAAGTAAACAAAGTATACCAATTTTCATTAGGTCGATTTTTTATTATTAGTACTTATTAAATTATTAAAGATAGTATTATTTCCTTCTTTCTCTGAAAGAATTATGCGGGTACCTGTTTGAATGGTCCGGTACCCTGCCAGATCCCAAAAAAAAGTACCAGATACGCTGGCACCCATCCCCCGTTAAAAAATTACGTCTTCATGTGCTCGAAAAGACTACCGGATGACCAAGTAATGAAAAATCGAGTCACTAACCCGTTTTTGAAGTTTTTTCTCATTAGGGCACTTTAATTTTTATAAACTTATAAAAGAGTTTTCTTACGAACACACAGATGCGCCATCTATAAATGAATATCTGTAATAGTGTACATGCGCGATTTTCTTAAAAATTGTAATAAAATGAATTTTCCCAAGTTTAAGTCTTGTGCAGGTGTGCTACACAGAACAGATTTTTTTATTATTGTACAAATGACCACGGTACATGATTCAGGTGTGCCAGTCTAGTACATGAGGATGTATGGTACGCTTGGTCTCTGCAAGCGCGAAACGAGATAAAGGAGTAATAATAACGATGGCAAAAAGGCAATGCGAATGCAAGAGTAAAGATCACGATCTGTTCAGGTGCCAACGGAGAAATTGCATCGCCGACTGAGAGACACATTGTTGTTGGTTATGTTACTAATACATACTCGAGGTGCTTTTCGCATTCTCTGCTGAAGTGTCAACTACGAAATTATATCCCAGACATATGAACATAGTTCACAATAATGTTTTTTAACATCATATAAACATGTATCTTCAAACAGGGTTGTGATGACTTAAATACTCAACCGCTCATCATCAGATTTTGTACACTCATTGTTAGGGGTACAGAAAAGGACACATCAGGGTACCTTTCATCATCATCATTGTAAGGTCGTCAGTCCTAAGACAGGTTGGACACGTACCTCCACTCTTTCCTATCTTCGCATTTCCCTAAAACTAGAACAGCCCACATCCTTAACTATTTGCGAACAGTAATCTATTCTAGGTCTACCTCTACCCCTCCTAACTCCTGTTTCTGCCTCTAATATGTCTCTGACTAGACCTTCATGCCTGAGAAGATGTCCTACCAACCTATCTCGCTTATTTTATAATGACTTCCATAGGGTCCTCTGTTCTCCTATTCTTTCCAATACCTCTTCATTTCTAACCTTTTCTACCCACGTTATCCTCATCATCCGCCTATAACACCACATTTCGAACGCTTCTAACCTTTTCTTTTCCGCCGCGCCCACTGTCTATGTTTCGCACCCGTACAACGCCGTGTTCCAAACATACACCTTTAACAACCTTTCCTGAATTTCTAAATTAACCGTTAGGGAGCATAGAAGTGACTTCTTTTTATTAAAGGCGACACGACGACAGGGTACCTTTATCTAGAAAAAATATATCTCTCCCGAGGGATACAAAAAGTTAGTTTTATGTGGTCGCAGATAATCTTTGACAGGTATTTAGAATATCAACGCGAGAGAAACCGCGCGGGTAATACTATCTTGAAATTTTCTATACATATTTTCAAGGACACAGAGTACCTTTATCCAGAAAAAATAAACTGTTCTCGAGCGATAGAAAAAATTAGTTGTGTGGTCGTCAATGATCACTGACACGTACTTAGGACCTATCATGAAATTTTGTACATGGACACAAGGAGCGAAAGCTAATATAATGAAAACTTAAAAACTACTTAAAATTAGATTTACTAATGAAATTAAAAAAGAAAAATGGTTTGTTTTGAAAAAAACATTTTTGATTTTTTTTAATCACGATTTTTATCAAAGTTGTCTTCAAAGATAAGTAACAGACAAGATTACATTCTGAACTGTAACATTATACTTATGGAAATAAATTTTTTTTCTTTTTGATAACAAAAATTCCTTACTAATTTTCCGAGAAAAGTCTTTGTTACATATTATTTATTTACAAGAAAGCAACTTCAAAAGACGTTGGTAGCTTTTTCTTGGATATATATATATATGAACGGCCAATTTGATAGTATCTATAAATTTTCCCCGAGAAAAACATGCCCGAATTGTATAAAAACGTATATGATGAGAAAAGGCCCGAGAGTAAAATAAAAATAAGAAAGAAAGCGTCCATTAAGGAAAAGGAAATCGAAAATCCGAGATGGTGTCGAATGTTCAGACAATAAAGGCGACGCGTTCGTTCCAAATACAATTTCTCCTCTTATAGGAGAATTTATGAAGGACTAGAAATCAGAAAGGCTCGTAAATTCAGCATATTTTCCGAGAAATCATTCAGCTTTCTTTCAATAAAAACTAATGAAAACATCCGACAAAAAGTGAGGCTTAAAAGCCAACAATACTTCGTTTTCAGAATTCACCTTTGACCTTTTCTACGCGGAATAAAAAGCTCCTGAAATGTTGCCCAAAGGAGGCACGCACAATTCTTCAATAAAGTAAACCACCCTTCAAAAGGTTTTCTTGAAAAAAATCATAAAAAAGACCATACATAACACGTATTTCACACAATACATCTACAGACAGCTCCACTCATATTTAGAAGTTGTTTCGATCTACAATTCAAAATTTTAACTTGCAACTTACAATTTTCTTTAAGATTTTCACCTTCTTTGACGAATAATAATGATAAGAACAAGCGCAATAAATGTTGAGGGATGATTATACGCATTAGAATATAAACTTTATAATGTACGAGGGTGGATTGATAAGTTTCCGGCCTGACCAAGAAAAACAAGGTTTTTAAAAATTTTTTTTTTTTATTTCTCAACATAATCTCCTCCAAGGCTGATACATTTCTCATAGCGGTGTTCCAGTCTATTAATACCATCTCTATAGACTGATTCGTCAAGCTCCTCAAAATAACCATTTACAGCTTCGATTACTTCTTCATTGTCCGCAAATCTCTTACCGCCAAGCCATTTTTTGAGATTAGGGAACAGAAAATAGTCACTCGGGGCTAGGTCTGGAGAGTAAGGAGGGTGCGGCATCAATTCAAACTTTAGATCGTTGATTTTAGCCGTCGCAACGATTGACGTGTGCGCTGGTGCGTTATCGTGATGAAACAAGATTTTTTTCTTCGCCAGATGAGGTCGTTTAATTTTCACCTCGTTGCTCAAACGTTGCAATAAGTCTGCGTAGTATTGACCAGTGATAGTATTACCCTTTGCAAGGTAATCAATGTATATAATACCTCTTGCATCCCAAAAAACAGTAGCCATAACCTTGTTCGCCGAAAAAATTGTTTTTGCCTTCTTTGGAGTTGGTTCCCCTGGTCCAATCCACTGTTTAGACTGTTCTTTGGTTTCAGGAGTGTAGTGGTGGACCCACGTTTCGTCAACGGTTACGAATCGACGCAAAAATTCGCTTGGATTACGCTTGTACAATGACAAATTTGCGGTAGAAATGTTTTTTCGAATCAATTTTTGGTCGACTGTTAGCAAACGCGGCACCCATCTTGCACAGAGCTTTTCCATATGCAAATGTTGGTGCAAAATATGTTGCACACGTTCATATGACATCTTACAGGTCTCAGCTATCTCACGCACTTTCAATCTGCGGTCTCCCAGCACTATTTGATGAATTTTTTCGATCATATCTGGAGTTGTGACCTCAACGGGGCGTCCTGAGCGAGGCCCATCAGAGGTGCTCACACGACCCTTTTTAAACTCGGAAACCCACTGCTTAACGGTTGAATATGACGGGGAGGATGTCCCCAGTGTTGAGTCCATCTCTTTTTTAATTTCCTTCGGCGTTAACCCCTTCAAATAAAAGTATTTGATGACAGCACGATTTTCCTGCTTTTCCATTTTTACGAAAACCACAGAGGCGTCTTGTTCAGCGTGCTGTCAAACCTACACTAGCAAGGAGATCGGGCTGAAACTATAGCTACAAGCTATCCAAGGATGGTACTATAGAATGTCACCTCAAGGTAGGCCTAGTGGCGTCATCTCTTGGTTAGGCCGGAAACTTATCAATCCACCCTCGTATATCGTGTAAAGTACCAACAAAATTCATCAATGTAATACGAATAACGGGGAAGGAATATGCACGACTAATTTATGCGAACAAAAGACCTCATATCCATTAAATCACCCTGTTAACGGATGTATAATAGTTAATTGGCTCATGTAAGATCCGCTTACAAGCGTTTGATTAATGTTTTTGATGGGAATCCCCGTCTTAAACGTGCTAGTTTTGAAATTTCAAGACAAAATCAAATGGATTTACAATAGATAAGCTTCAAATGTAATTTTTGTAGCTATATCAATCAATAAACTAAATAAATAATTTGTGGTTGAAGATATACTTAATTTATTTCTATTTGCCTACTAGTGGAAAAATTACCGTCAAGTAATTAATTATATTATAAATATTGCCATCTGGTTGCTTTAATTGAATGAAAATAAATAAAAGTAAAACAAAAATACTGGTATGCAAGGGAAGGAAAAGTAGAGTAAGAGCGATTATAAAGATAGGAGACGAAAAATAAGAAAAAGTGACCGATTTTAAGTATCTAGGAAGTTAAATGTCAGGACGGAAGGAATAGTAGGGATATAAAGCAGAGGATAGCGCAGGGACAAGTCGCCTTCAATAAAAAGAAGTTACTTCTATGCTCGCGAACGGTTAATTTAGATATTCGAAAAACGTTGTTAAAGGTGTATGTTTGGAGCACGGCGCTGTACGGGTGCGAAACATGGACGGTGGGCGCGGCGGAAAAGAAAAGGATAGAAGCATTTGAAATGTGGTGTTACAGGCGAATGGTTAGAAATGAAGAGATATTAGAAAGAGTAAGAGAACAGAAGACTCTATGGAAGTCAATAAATAATAAATAGAGGCGAGATCGGTTAGTAAGACACCTTCTCGGGTATGAAGGTCTAGTCAGAGACATATTAGAGACAGAAACGGAAGTTAGGAGGGGTAGAGGTAGACCTAGATTAGATTACTGTTCGCAAATAGTTAACGATATGGGTTGTTCTAGATTTAGGGAAATGCGAAGATTAGCTGAGGATAGAAAAGAGTGGAGGTGCGTGTCCAACCAGTCTTAAGACTGACGACCTTATGATGATGACGTATACTGTACAACTGGTAAATGAGAACATAAATAAAACATTTAATAAAAATATATTTCAATAACTAACTATCTTATGAGAATATCGGGGATAAAGAAGGTTTGAAATGAGGAGGTATGATAAAGAGTAGGAGACCAGAGGGCGGCATGAAATAAGCGAGATAGGTTGGTAGGATACCTTCTCAGGCATGAAGGACTACTTAGAAACATATTGGAAGTAGAAACAAAAGTGACGTAAGAGGGGTAAAAGTAGACCTAGATTAGACTTTTGTTCACAAATAGTTAAGAATAGGAAATGTGAAAATTAGCTTAGTATAGGAAATAGTGGAGGTGCGTATGCAACCGGTCTTAGGACTGACGACCTTATGATGATGACGTATATTGCACAACTGGTAGATGACAACATAAATAAAACATTTAATAATGTCATATTTTTAATAAAAATATAATTCAATAACTAACCATCTCATGAGGATACAGTGAATAGAGGTTACAAATGAGGAGGTATAAAAAGAGTAGGAGAACAGAGGACGCCATGGAATAGACGAGATAGGTTGGTAGGATACCTTCTCAGGCATGAAGGACTATTTAGAAACATATTGGAAGTAGAAACAAAAGAGAGTTAAGAGGGATGGAGGTAGACCTAGATTAGACTTTTGTTCACAAATAGTTAAAAAAAGGAAATGTGAAAATTAGCTTGGGATAGAAAAAAGTAGAGGTGCGTATGCAACCGGTCTTAGGACTGACGACCTTATGATGATGATGAACTGATTTTCGCCTTTAAGTTAAATAGTGTAGTGAAATTTTTCCAGTGTCTCAGCCTTTACTCTACTAGAGTAGGGGTTCTCTATGTTTAGAACACAGAATATAATGTTTTGTAAACTTCACAGTCTCAGTATGTTTTAATACTTATAAATAACAGAGTCAGAACGCCAACAACAAACGGAAATAGGAGTTTAAATGTCAGCCAGTAAAATAATGGTCTCCTTTTTCTCCATATTTCACATAATATAAATTACATACAGAGCCAAATAAATTAATTCGCAATTGCCAGGTCCCGTAAGGTCATCAGCTCCAAACGTTCTTCCAAAACACTAACGATAACATAAAACAATACCAAGTGTCGGAATCCACGAAGAGCGCTTTTATAAACACAATTAAAATACGGGAGAACAAACACATATAGATGTGTTTATACATATTGTACATCTACATGCGTAAAATGTGCATGTGTGTAAGATATATAGGATCTATTATGTATATAGATATAGATACGCTGGTTCTCACAAAGAAGAATGGCCGGGTTGAACAACATTAGAAAATAACAATATGTACGGTATTCGTATAAAATGTAGAGAGAAGGCGATTGCTTGAGCAAAAGTGCAGAGAGAGAGGATGATTGAAATGGTGAGGGAACAGGAGAAGCGGTAAACAATAACGAGATGTCCAACACAATAAATTCTAGTTTGTTCGAATTTGACAGGAGGCCTGATTTGGGTAAACCGACCACAATAGTACTTCTTATAAGAGACAGAATAAGACCGAAAAAGTGGTTTCATTTGTGAAAAAACAATAGCAAATTTCGCAGTAGTAGATCCTCAATAAGCACAATTAGAGTAGAGCGAACACACTCATAATTCTGGCATCAAATAAAACCGCCCATGATAAGGAGGAGCAGAATCATGGGTATTGGATCAATAAAATTTTGAGTATAGGATCAATAAAAAAGTCAATAAAACTAATTTCAATTGTAATAAATACAAGAACACTAACAAAACAATAACGTATCATTAGCAAACATAATTAACTTTCCAATTATTTCACCAAACGCATAACGCAAATGTATACGTACATATGTATGTGCATCAAACATGAGCCAAAGACTGCTTTGGTAAAATTTTTGAGTGGACATACGAGTGATAACTTTAACAAATTGCTTACAGCAATAATATGTAGGTACATCAAACATGATGAGCCAAAGACTGCTTTGGTAAAATTTTTGACTGGTTGTGTGATGACTTTGACAGATTGCTTACAGCAAGGCCCAAGAATCATAAAATTGTATACAAAGATTATTGAAAAGCACCGGAGACAATGTGCCAATGCGGTACACTCATTAGAAGACAACTTTCTTGCTAGCAATTAATTGGTTGAATTGCAACAAATTAAAAAAATTGGCCTTAAAGTGTTTGGTCATCCAACATATTGACTCGAAATGAAACCTTGATCTCTGAAATATTAAAAACAAGCTACTACTAAAATCATTAAAAAATCATCCCCGTTTCTGCCTTCAACCTTCAGGAATTACAAAAAGAGTTTGATATTTAAACATTAAATTCGTCGACACTTCTCGTTCCTGCCTTACGTAATAAAATCGAATCTTAACGTCATTGTAACCCATGAAAATGCCCCTAAAACAGCCTCATAAATCGAACAACAACATGTTTATTTTTCGATTCGCCTTATTATGTAACGCAAAGCAACGGCTATTTTGGCGTTCCACCGCTTGTTACGTGTTCACATTGTGTACCCTGAAACATCGACGACCAGTTTCGGAGTTCTTTAAAAGAAACACAAGCTGTCTTGACGCGCCGAAAAGAAAAAAGAACCAATGATATACTGGTTGTTTGCATACGCTACGGATGCGAATGAGAAACACACGGTCAGAATCACTACTGCTTCTTTGGGCCTTCAACAATGTTGCTAAAGAATGTACTTTAGCGCCCACAGAAATTCATAGAATTCTATTAAACTTTCAGTGCTTCTTTTCAATGTTGATTTAGCAGAATAATCCAAGCCAGAATATAATATTATCGTCATTATCATCAACATCATCGTCATCGTCATCATAATCACTATCATCATCAAGATCTTTAAGCCGAAGTCTGATTGGAAGCAACTTCACTTTTTCTTATATCTTAGGCAAATCTGGGAATTTTTCAAAAAATAGGACAATGCCTCTAACTAGCTTTTCATGTCTGAGGTGACCTAGCAACCTATCATCTCACCCATTTCTTGTTAACTGCTACAACGCCTTCTATTCTCCTACTCTCTCTAACAGATACCTAACAGACCACTAACAAGAATTTTTTGCATCCCAAAGTATCTGAAAAGGGAATTCAATATAAACTTGTACTAATTAAAATTAACTTGAAAGCAGATACAAGAACCATAAAATATGAATAATGGAGTAGATACTAACGTTTATTCTGGAAATCAACTTTGGAGAAGGAGTGTAGTAAGTTTTGACATAAGTATTTCAACCCCCACAACAATAAAACGTGTAAAATGTTTTAGGAAAAGAAACAAGAACTAGGTAGGTATGCAATCTTATGTATTACGTATTTTACCGATTTTGAGAATCCAATACCTAGGAGCAGCTTCATTCCCAGACCCAATAAGACTAGTATATTAAGGGATAAACTAACTAACAGATATATCAACACACAGTCAACCCCCTAGACCAAGAGGCTTGAAATTTTCCATAGACGTTCCTTATTCAAAGTAGATAAGCACTACCAAAGGATTTGTTAAAATTTAAGAGGGTCCACAGTTTGATGTACCGTTCAAGGAAGAGTCCAAAGTGAGGAAGTTTCAAATTTTGTAAAAAGTTTCCTTATACAACGCCATCATCCATTATAAAATGAGTTTTCAAAGTACCACCTCCAAAGGTGTAAAATGGGAGTTAGCGAAATAATCAAATTCCATGCGGTAACAGCTAGTTAATTCTTGAATAAGTGATTCTAGTCGAATATTGGGACCGTTCGTTTGTTGCTTTGCCGTTAACGCACAGGATTCTTGGAGCAAGCGGATCAGACCATACGACGAGCGAGGTGGTGCCGTGGAATCCAATGCAACACTTGGAGCCGGTCTTCCCTTATTCGGAAAACGTCTACAATGAGGCATACAAACCTGTTTCTTCTTTTTTTCGTTTTTATCCTCGCTTCTTGGAATAAGAAGACGAAAAGGACGAAGGAAAGAGAGAAGATAAAGAAAAAGAGGAAAATGCGCCAGCTGCATACTTCGAATCTCGAACTGTACTTACCCATTTGTGACCACCATCTATCATTCGCATTAATCGAACAAAGGCTACCGATGGAGGACGAAAAAGAGAAAAAGGAATTTTCTAAATTTTCCTATTGATTGCATGATCAACCAAATTGTGAAATCAGTCTAGTATAAAAACTAAAACATTGTCGAAACTCAAAAAAAAATTATAAAACACACCAAGTGCCTTATTCTAATCTTCATTTACAGAAGAGTACAAAATCAAAAATTAATTGAGATTATCAGAAACAATTGTGGATGGGTATTTTAACGAAATTTTACTGCACTGAATACCTAAAAAATTTGTGTGACACGATCATCACCCATAACGTTTATTATAGATATTTTATTTACACTGTACGGCGAGTATTGAGAAAAACGTCATAGCGGCCGTGGATGGTTGGTTAATAATAAATAAAACCGGCCATGGTCATCGACTATTCAGGTCTGTTGCCACATTGAAATCAAGATACTATTCATAACGCACTAAAACGAAAGTACCTTAAAATTGATTACAAATAAATAAATAAAGTGAAGGATGCTTCTGCACTTGCTTATGGTAATTTTATTATTTTTTTGAAATTTATTATAAACATTGATGTAAAATTCTGCAAAAATTGTTCTAATATTTTACTATTAAATGTTCGACGATCTTAATATTTAATCCTTATTCTTAATATTTTATGACAAATGTCAGCTAATTGAGATAATGCAAAATGTTATTGTACCTGCAGAATTCACGCTCATGATCATCATAAAGTCGTCAGAACTAGGACTGGTTGGACACGCATCTTCACTTTTTTCTATCCTGAGATAATCTTCGCATTTCCTTGAAAATAGAACATCGCAAATCCTTAACTAAATGTGAACAGTAACCCAATCCAGGTCTACTTCAACCCCTTTGAACTCTGCTTCTGTTTCTGCTTCCAAAAAGACTAAGTAGTTCTTCATGCCTGAGAAGGTGTCCTTCCAATCTATCCTGATTATTTATTAGTGTGGTATCTCTGCTCCCCTATTCTTTTTAATACCTCCGTTTTTCTAACTTTCTCTATCTACGGTATACTCATCATCATTCGTCTACAACAACATTTCGAACGATCCTAACCGCTTCTTTTCTGACGCGTCACCACCAATGTTTGGCACCCGTACAGTGTCGCGCTTCAACAATATTTTCCGAATTTATAATTAACCCCAATGAGCCCCTCAACATGTCGTCCTCCGCGGATGACGTGCCATCCTTAATGTTAATAACAATAACGTAATGTAAGGATAATTCTATACCTAACTAAACATGGAAACTATTTATTGATTTTATTTAACTAACTAGTTATATCTTTTTGACGCTAGAACAGCAGAGATTTTCAGTTTTACTATTTTGGATTCTAATTTCTAATCAATATCAATGATTATTACTCACTAAACGTGTGATAAAATTTCTTACAAACTTAATGTACTTGACCACAATGATATGTTTCAAATATTTATCAGTATTCAGAGAGGCTTTCTAAAACAGTAATGTATTAGCCTAGTTTAGATAGCGTTACGTTTTTATTGCAGTTAACATTCCTTAAACTCCTGATAATTTTAAGGAACATTTCGAAAAGTTAATGTGGTCATTGACCAGAAAGCGCGAGAAGGACAAAAACCCGTTTCCTGATCGTCATTCAACATCAACCGTCTTCCGTTTCAAAATTACCCGACTTCTTAATCAACACGAACCTTTCCCGTTACCAGCAGGTGCTGCTAGTCATCGTCATCGGTGGTTGCGTGTTATCCTTCTCAAGGGGTCGCCTCGGTGATCTTTGATGTTAAGAAAAGATTACGTTGAGCGGCAGTGGCAATTGGCAAAGCGTTCTGATGTCTTGCGCTGATAGCAGGAAGAAAAAATTTACAGCGAAAAAGGGAAAAGGCTCTCAAAACATGCGAAGTTTTATATGGCGACGCCAAGGCGTAATAATATGTAAATCGTGTTGGGGCGAAGACGAAGGGGGTTGAGGCAGACGAAATCACGCACCCGTACATACAACAATAGCACCGCGTGAAGCAAACAAAACGTAAACTAAGAGAAAATGGACTTTACAGCGCGAAACTCTTTTGATTCCTTATCGACGACTCAACAACAATCCGACATGAATTAATGGGCGACTTATTGTAGGTGTCTGAACATGCAACGGCACAGAGGGTGGTAATTGCAGGGTTGTAAACTCCTCGGTCTTGCACATCAATCACAACAGGAAAGGCTTAAACTACAATACAACGAGTGAAAGCAGTAATGAATGAGAAGGGTAGGAAATGAAGCAGAAATAAGGTTGCAATGAAATTTTCTAAACTTTATTTTGCACACGGAAGTAAATCGGCGGATTAACTTTAGAATACTTAAACTCCATTAATAAAACATATTACATACATATATATATACATATAATAGTATCTGTGTTGGCAAGCGTGTATGTATGTAGGTATACAATTTAACTCCCTGTTTTGTAATCAATATAAATATGAAAAAGAAGTCAGCAAGACAATTCTTCGATTTCATCTGAAAACGCATCACACCTCAAGAACCCTTTGTGTTTGTTTTTACCATCGTCTAACTCACAAGCGGATTAAAATAATCAAGGCTTCTTTAACATTTAAGAACCAAATTACAACTTTAATCGCGATTAAGTAGGGAAAGAGCGAATATATAGATAGGAGACGAAAAATTAGAAGAAGTGGCCGATTTTAGGTATCTAGGAAGTCAGATAAGTCAGGATGGAAGGAGTAGTAGTGATATAAAGTAGAGGATAGTGCAGGGTTGAGTCACCTTCAATAAAAAGAAGTTACTTCTATGCTCGTGAACTGTTAATTTAGAAACTGGAAAAAGGTTGTTAAAGGCGTATGTTTGGAGCCCGGCGCTGTACGGGTGCGAAACATGGACAGTGGACGAGGCGGAAAAGAAAAAGCGTTCGAAATGTGGTATTACAGGCGAATGATGAGGAAACCGTGGATAGAGAACGTTGGAAATGAAGAGATATTAGAAAGAATAGGAGAACAGAGGAATTTATGGAAGTCAATAAAAAATAGGCGAGATGGGTTGGTAGGACACCTCAGGCATGAAGGTCTAGTCAGAGCTATACTAGAGGCACAAACGGAAGTTAGGAGGGGTAGAGGTAGACCTAGATTAAATTACTGTTCACAAATTGTTAAGGATGTATGCTGCTCTAGCTTTGGGGAGTAGGGTTGCCACCCGTACTTTATTATAAAGTATTGTACTCTATTTCGACTGTGCGTACGTTATACTTTACAAGACACATAAAGTACGCAGAAATACTTTATTTAAGGCCTTAAGTAAACATCGTAATTTTGTAAGCGATTATTCGAAATTTAGAGTATTTTTATATCAATAATATTGCACAGAAGAATGGGAAGGCATATTTACGGAACAACCTGATTTCCCAAATCTGTCCAAAGTAGTGTCACTTTTGCTATCCGTTCCGGCCACTTCAGCATTTACGGAAAGAGTATTGTCTAATGTGAACGCAAAGTGGTGGGACGACAGGAATAAAGCTTCATTAAAACTAATTAAAAATGAACTTTTAGTTTACTTAAGTCTTTGTTTGCCATGTTTAGAGACTATTAATGTATTTAAGAGCGACAACAATTTGTTACTGGCTGCTAGGTGTAACAAAAAATATGTTTTTAAAAACAAAAAATAAAATACTTTATTTTTATGCCGAGTACTTTTTTTTTAACCTTTTAGTCGAGAAATACTTTATGTAAAGTCTAAAAAGGTGGCAATCCTAGATACGAGTCATAATAAATCGGCCATTTGTACTGGTTTATACATATTACTGCAATTTTCTACAAGCCCATGTGTTACTTACCTATACGAATATACAACGTGTACATATACATTATATATGCCCATTGGACACCGCCTTTCTCGTTCCTGTGGTGGATAATTAGCCGTTTAGTGGCATCTTTTATTCATGAAGTGTTACCAGCGTTCATCCGGTCTGGTCCACTCTCAGCTTCATCGGACGACAACCAGCTAGCAAAATAGCGACGCATATCAACTGGACCTCGTTATCGGTTGTATCAATTGAAGAAAGCTATTATCGTTATTGGATAAAGAAAATCTACAATTTCTATACCGGTTGTAGCGATAGAAAGTCCACGACGGAAATTAAAACGAAGCGCTAAGGAAGATGAGTGAAGAGGCAGAGATATACCTATAAATATTATAACAAACGAATAAAAATTAATAGTTAATGCATGGTAATACCTTTGCCGTAAAAAGTATAAACTGTTGTTTATCCGTGGGGCCGAATTCGTGTTTAACCACACATAGATCCGATTTTAAATTGACTCAATCTCGACGCTTAGTCGGATAATGTCTTTACCGAGACCATACCACCGACTGATCATTAGCCAAGACCAAATAAAGCCAATTAGCGAGAGGTAGTCAATTCATTATCGACCCGATTGCATCCAAAGTCGTCTGTTCCATCGACAAGCATAATAAAAAAGGCAATATATTACAGACTTAAAAGACAAAATTTGCACATCACTATTAACTCTCGGTAATACTCAAAAACGAACATAATTTACTACCTATAATGATCAATAAAATTAGCGATAAACGCCCACATTATTCCGTAATTACATACAATAGTTGGCATAATGGTCTGAAAGAGTATGATGGCTTTGCTTGACGATAGGAATACCGTCTAGAAATTGGAACCTGGTTAACCTGACAAAATGTGAGAACCTAACAAGACTGTCCAATTTTAGAAATTTTATTTAAAATCCTTATGCGGATTGCATACGGAAGTCCTTCATTATAAGATAAACTCATAAATCTAAAGAGAGATTTCGAATTTATTATTAATCAGTGAGCTAACAGGTGGACACCAAAGTAAGAACTATTATTTGTAGGACATAAGGGTTCCATTTTTTCATTTCAAAGTAAGGAACCCTAAATAGATACTGATCACACTGTTTACCATTTATTTCCATATTACGAATAAACCCTAAACTGCTTTCTTTTACTCAGAAATTCTACTTATTTTAAAATAATTCATTTACATTCAGCGTTTTATTCAATGATTCTAACCCAGTTATGTGTCCCATTAATTTTATTTTATCCACAAACATTCTTTATAAAATACCTTCCCATCAACCTACTCATATACATGGAGGTACCCCATTATAAATTAATTGCAGCAAAATTCGGAAATATAATATTTATCAAGCAAAACTTCCCAAACTATCTTAATTTGCTTCGTTATAATCTATATTTCTACCTAGGCATGTTAATCCAGGTACGGCAACTATTTTGTTTCAAATTAGAAGGTAAGGAGAGATATTAATAAATATGCGAAGTTAATATTTTAATTTTACCAACAAAACACTCAAGGTTTTAACATTAGCTAATTGCTACAATTACAATATGAATATCAAAAGTAATGCAAATACAATTATAATATTGAACTACCCATGGAAAAATCGATATTATGGATCGCACACAATTTGTCGACATTTTCAATTACCACGTCAACCATTTCAAACACACACAAATACACACACACTCACATTACACTTCGCGCCACGGAATGGTGTTCAAGTTTATTAAAAATTGCGGTTATTGATCCGATCTGAACGAAGAAAGAGGTGCGGCAGTTATTATGTCCACGTCAGAATATCCTGCGCTAAATTAATTTAGCGCTCGAAGGCAATCGCGTTTACGTATTTCGTAACGAGACCAACTTTTACGCTCATTGAAAGTTAAAAATGTCGAACTTAAAACGGAAAAGAAATTAAATTAATAATTGATCATCAGCAAGATGTAATCGTATTCTATGTAGTACCCACATACATAGGTATATTTACCGCGGTTGAGTAATTTATCTGATAATTATTAATAATTTCTGATTATTGGCTATTATGCTAATAAATGAGTGTATTATAAAGGCAATATTTCTGATATTAACGTGTTTCTATTTGACTTTTTAAACCATCACGTTATCTTCGCAAATGGCAAAATTCCAGGTTAGTAATTTCTCTTTTATGAGGTAAAGCGGAGGAGATTAGTAAATAAACAATACCCAAAGGATTCATGAAAAACTACAACATGTTCCGATGGCCCAAACGCGATGTCACAATAATGTTACCATTTCCCATATAGGAATTACCAGAGTTGACGATCGGGCGAATTTTGGTCCAATACTGGGTTGCCCAACTTTCATCCAAGGTTGGACCAAGTTAGGAATACAATTAATCTACCAAGAATGTAGTAGTTTTCTCTGTCTCAGACCTGTACCAAATTTGGCTACATTACCTTCGGCTGATTAATCTTGGACCAGCTTTGGGCCAACCTACATTGACTGGGGACTTATTTTCTATACTTAAAATCAAATAAAATGACATCCAGAATCCACCCGTATCGAACCATGCTTCACATTTAGCAATTTTAGAATTTCTAAATTAACAGCTCTATAGCTGCCTGTTGCTGTTTGTACAAACTAAGTATCACTCTCCTATCTCTATAACTCATTCCTACATTTTTAAGTATATTTAACATCTTCTCCCATTTAACATTGTCAAAAGATTTTTCTAAATCTACAAATCCTATGAATGCACTCTTTTACAAATTTTATACCCTGGGCCAACTCTGGCACATTTTTGGGAATCATCGCTGGTCTAAGGTTGAACACCAAGCCAGGCCCGATGTTATCATTCCGTAGTTCAACCATATCTGGCCCACAGTTATAATTCAACTTTATTCCAGAGCTCATGACTGGTAAGCCAACTTTGGCCCAAACCTAACCCAATCGTACTTTCCTACATGGGATATTTACATAACTATTTCGTAAATTTTGTCAATGGAAAAGGAGACAAAAGATTCGAAATAAGGACGCTGTGGTTATGGTTAAACTGACTGAACTAAAGCAAGCGGTTCATGTCTGAATATGGCTCATTGGCCAGGTCAAATACAATATCAATGATTTACAGTTACTCAGTTGGGCTGCACCCACAAGTACAAGAACAACAACAACAGCAACAACGAGAACGGATCTGGATTCGTTTGGGAAAACCGTTAATTGTGCGGCATATTGTGGTTCTTTATTTGAATGTGTATATGTTGGTATGCACGAATGATACGGCACCTATGTTTATGTACATATCTGTATATAACCACTTCGGGAAGGAGAGATACGTCGATAAGCTGGTCGAATAATAACAGTAATTGAAAAATCCAGGTGCACGAAGTTCGTTCACTATTGCTCAATCTGTTAATGTGTGCATAAAGGTGAGTATTATGGGAACTTTATATATATATATATATCCGTAATTACATAC